>NW_021940535.1:2669969-2762469 GCF_001715985.3 Manacus vitellinus
TTCCTTTCCTTTCCTTTCCTTTCCTTTCCTTTCCTTTCCTTTCCTTTCCTTTCCTTTCCTTTCCTTTCCTTTCCTTTCCTTTCCTTTCCTTTCCTCTCCTCCCCTTCCCCTTCCTTTCCTTTCCTGAAATTTCCTGACATTTCCTGAAATTTCCAAACCTTCCCAAACCTTCCCTTCCCAAACCTTCCCTTCCCAAACCTTCCCAAACCTTCCCCTTCCTCTTTCCCTTTCTCTTTCCCTTTCTTTTTCACCCTTGTGTAACTGATTCGCGTATAAATTAGATACAAAATAACATATCTAAGAATCGGACTCTCTTTTTATCAACTTGAAGGTCACTTGAAAGCAAAACACATGCTTTGGTTTAGTACTGGAGCATTGACAAAGCTCAAAGTATCTGTTCAAGGCATTCCTGTTAGGCTCATGAAGAATTACCTGCACTTGCATCATTTCACGGTGTAAGACCGCCAAACTCCAGTGCCACTAGTCTCAATCAACAGTTAGGAAAAAGCAGATCTTGTATTATCATTGATCCTAGGAAGCTACAATACACCAGCTTTACCTTAATTTCCTCCTTGTGAGGGCAGCCCCCACAAGTGTATGGGTATTATCAGGACACCTTCCCTTATGTTTACCTGCTCACGCTTCCTTACCTGCAATACAGAGCTAAGGTAAAATGGGATGGCAACAGGAAGAGACGGAGACCAAATGGATTCATGATGCATCTTGTAGTACCTTCAGTCCTGAAACTTTAACTTCCTACTGGCCTCCTGCAACACCTGCCTTAACCACTCTGAGACGTACACAGGCCATTACCCTGGAGCCATTCCTGATTTTGCCACCTGACTGATGTCCCCTGCCTCATCTCTGCAGGACTGCATTTCCTTCACAGCCACGGTAACCGTGCCTGGAAATATCAGGAGAGGTCACCTTCAAATGCTCTCCAATCCAACTTTGAAATTAAGCAGATTGGGACCAACCTATTAATGCAACTTGGTTAAAGCACGAGAATAAATGAATGACCAAGAATGGTAGGTTCCTAAATTGTGGGATTTAAGTCCACCAGTAGAAGTTTGCCTCTGCCTTAGGTGCTTTTTTTGTTAATATAAGAAATGAAAACTCTAATCCTGGCTAAATCAGATTTTAAAAGTTGTGGGATTATAAAATTATTTACAACTGCATTGTCATAAAAATAGACAAGACATCCTTATTCTTTCTTGGCTCACTGCCTACAACTTTCATTCCAACAAAGACAACGTCAACAAAGACATCAAGTAACTGGAAAAGTTAGCCAATAATAAATTGTGATTTGGTTCTTGAGGAGTAAGAAAAATAGCACAGTCAGAGCACTAATTTCAAATAAACACCCTCATTAGCAGCATGATTTTGACTGACTGCACACCAACCACAGAAGATATCACACTCTAATGGATGACCTAGCAAATGTCAAGGACCAAAACTTAGTTGAGCTTCAGCTCCTGCTTTAGTACCAGACTTTAGAAATCAATTTTGAAAATTAGGAAAGACTAGACAAAAACAGCAACTAAAAGCAAAGCAAGGAGTGGGATTACTAAAGCTATGCTTCTGGTGCTTTCCTTTAATCATCTGATGTTTATCAAGTAATTTAACTTGCTAGTTCAATGGAAAGCAGCAAAACGGAATTACAATTTACTGGATTTATTTTTTTTTAAACTAAGATTCATGCCTGGAATTTGAAAAAAAAATGGAAACACAAGCTCCAGCTTTGATTTTGCTATTCATACACTGCCACTGAAGAACAACTTAAGTTTCATACATCTTCTCTGAAGTATAATCAAAGATGTACTGTAGAAATTCCAGGATAACTACACAGTCCTAACAAACAGGTTTTGGTAACACGAAGTGACACATTTCAGTACATATTCATAAGGGTTCGGGGTTATTATTGGGCTGTAATTGCAGTTGTTCTAACACCTAATAAGCCATGGCTGGAAAAACAAAGGCAGGTTAATTTGTGATTTCCTCTACTCATTCAGAGGCAAATTAAGTGTCAAACAGCTAATACAGAACATATTTCATTTTATGAGATTTTAATTTAATTCTGCACCATATCGTTGATGCCTTAATGTAGGGTGGTTTATCTAAGAGGAAGAGCAATTTATAAACCTCTTTCAATTGAAATCTTTAATGATAGGATACGATAGCATAATTACAGCAATGCCTGCTAGTCCTACTATACATAAGCATCTGTCAGCAATTCCATCATAAACATAAACCCTTACTTTAGGGGTTTATAACTCAAATTATAAAAATTGGCTCCAGGCTGAAATTTGGGATAAAACAGTTCTGACCATCAGCAATTAAACTATAAGAAATATATATATAAATACATATACCTTTTTTAGAGCTGCAAGTACATAAGAGCCCTGTAACAACTCTAAAATTCCTCCTTTCTTTTTTCTTTTTCACTTGGGCATTGTTCAAAATTATGGGCAGACACTGTAGTTATCATTCAGATGAGGCCCTCTTCACATTCTTCTGCACTTGTTTTATACCTAAACTAATTCCACTAAGGTTTGACAAGGCTCTGGAACATATTTCTAGAAGCTTGGATAAGTGGAATCATGCCAACTTTTTGTCTTTTTTTTTTAATTTATATTACATACACACTTTTGAGAGTATTGTGAAGCTGAGGAGAAAACCACTCATACAATGAAGTCATTGATGAAGCTGTGGGTAAACATTTGCATCCTGACTGGTGTTCTTGCTATTTTTTCTAAGAATTCTCAAATACCTTCTCAATCCAGTTCTTACTTCGGGTTTTTTTCCTTCTTTTTTTATAACGGCTGCTAGGATAGCAGTTCAAGTAGTGGCTCCAAACGATCCCAGGTGATCCTAAATGAGATCATTCCTAAGTGATACTCATACCAGGCTCAGTAAAACTTGCAAGAAAACCACTGGGTACCTAGCTCATATATATATACACTAAAACATACTCCTGAAAACTGCAGAAGCATGACAAACCTCAACATCCAAAAAGAAGCTGTTGGAGTCCAACCAATTTTTTTTTACGTTGCTTAATTGCCTATTTATATTTAATTACACCAACCACAACAGCTCCAAGGGTCCACTACAGCTCATCATTCCAACGGTGACACAAACCAAATGAGCAGAAGAATTAACAGATGTTAAAGGAAAAGTAAATGGCCAGTATGAACAAAATTTTAAGCTTAAAGCTTGGGCTGATATCAGAGTGTATTTCTAAAGCAGCTGCCTGTCGTCATATCACATCACACTAAGAAATCCTCATCTCTAACAAGCCTCTGCAGGGCCTCTCACACAGCGGGGTATCTTTCCATAGAAGAAGCATCAATTTTGGGTTCAGAGAGGACTACCCCTGAATGCCAGGTATGAAACAGGTTTTTCCAACATCTTTTGGGGCTCTTACAGAAACCCTGGAACCAACAGCAGAACCAACAGCAGTGTAGGCTGCTAGTCCCAGTTTCCCACTGTCACCCAAAGTCTATCCACCCAGAAGCCCTGGCTGTGGACAGGGGGTGTCATGGATGTGTCATGCTATGGACTGGGTTCATGGGACTGAGGCTTCAGGGATGGCTCAGGTCAGCAAACACAGCCTGAGTCCCACATGGCACAGGATTCCTGAAGCCTCTTTGAAGGCTCGCAGGCAGTACCTGGGTCTTGGATAGTTGTCTGCTGATGCAGGTTAAAACCCTTCCCGGGGCTCCTTTCCCCATTTGCCTCACAACAGAGAAAGCCAAATTCCCCACTAACTTCATAATGAGCAGGATCATCTGCCCCAGCTCCCAAAAACATCCAGGCAGAATATTGACTGCAATGCAAAATCTAGGATGATCCTGTAATGACCCTCTCTGAGCCTGCTGCCTTCAGCTTACAACAGTTTTTAGCAGCAAATTTAGGCATGTGTTTATTTTATGATGTGGTTGATTGTGGTGTAAATGGTGATGCATCAGAGGAACCCTAAGGAATAAATCACGAATTTATCTACTCTCTCTTTCTATAAATACCCACTTTTCCTCTAATGCCCGAGAAGACTGCAACACAGATTTATTACTTACCTCCAGGCAAATTTGCTCTGAAATTACAATTCAGTAATAGAAGACTGACCCAAAAAAACTGTTAGTAAAATATTGTGTGTGTACTTGGGCATGTAGTTAGGATTGTTAATATCAATTAATTCTGCTCACAGAGGAGGACTTGTTTTAAAACAACTTCATTTTTCTTCTGCATATATGTAATTACACAGCTGTAACTAATAGCCATGGCAAAGCAATCTGCCATCTAAACAACTAGCATTATTCTTCAAAGTATTACTTGTTCTTTTCTTCTTCTAGTTTCTCAGTATGAGAGGTGATTATTAGATATGATTAAATATATACATCAAGCCTTTTAGCGAAGTACCAAGCCTTGCTTTTCGGCTCCATTTTTAATGGTATATTATAGCAGTTTTCTGGACAAAACAACTGGTTTATCCTGCAATGCTGATATCCGTCTCCCCATACAGGGTAAGATAATATTTATTTCTACAGGATTTCACCACCACCACCCTTTTCTAATGCATGTTATCACTGGTATTCATTTCTTTTATCTTTGTGTAAACCATGTGCTCTATCACATTTGCCATTTTGTTTGGGTGACATTCCCATCAATCAACCAATTGCCTGTATGCACACACAACAGGGACTATGAAAATTTACCAAAAATTTCATTATGGTTCATAGCAGTCACAAGGAAAAAAAAAACAACCTTTGGCATGAGAGGAAATTTTAGCTATGAAGAATACCAAGCTTAATACAGACATATTAAAATACATGTTTGTCTGGCTGTATTTCACAGGGCTGAACACCTTTTAAATTAGTATTTATAGAATTACATAACACAAATAAACATCAGCAAAACACATAGGTAACACTTGCCAGCCACCTATCATAACAAGAATTCCTCAAGTACCAGCATGGGTTTTGCTTCATGAACAGATAACCTTGATGCTTTCCAAAAGTAAATCTCACTCTCTGGCAAGACTAGAAAAGTGTTCCAGGTGCATGGTTTCAACCACTGCAAAGGTTCCTTCTTTGAGGCAGCAGAATCAAGGGGAAATACACAATGAATATCACTGAATACTCACACATGCAGAGGAGGAATGGGAGATGGTTCATAATGGTAGCGTCCCTCATGATGTCTTGCATCAATTGGCACAGGAGGGTGGAATGCTGGAAAGAGGTGAGGCGGATCTGGAAAAAAAAAAGCAACGTTTCCAGACCTGAGAATCTCCAACGACTCTTTAAAAACAACATTCATAAAGAGAGAACAGATATTGAAAAGCACATGTTAACAGTACAACGATTTGTGGGTCACAATCTCCTTCCCTGATGCTGTCAGTCAGTCTGTTGGAGAGAAGATCTTGGCCCACAGTGTTTGCATGAATATGTATTTACTAATTTTAATATTCTCTTTTTATAGCTTAAATGGAAAGGGATGTAAAGAAAGTCTTTAATAAATAATTATGTGCCCATATGTGAAGTGTCAGATCAAAAGGACCATCAAGGCTTTCATAAGCATTCCTGATTTATTTTTTATTAAAACAAGAAAAAAAATCATCCCGGGACGAAAAGCCTAAGCAGAGAATACAATACAATAAAAAAAGTATATCCTCAGAGATGTACACACAACAACAGATGTTCATACAACAGAAAGCCAAACTGAAGTGACATGCTGAGAAATATAAGTAAAACTGGAGTAAATCAGACAATGATGTTAAAAGGGAAATGCAACTGGGAAAGACCATATTGGAGATGTTTAACTGCACCACACCAGTGGCCAAACATGTAGGAATGTGCACAAGGACAGGGAGACTCATTTCATGCACAGCTCTTAAAAGGAAGGATGCTTTTTTTGTCCCTATGGCTCGAGACCCAGGGACTCATGGCTGCAGTAAGCCCCCCTGCTCTATCTCCTCCAAAGTTTTCACAGGATGGGGGATTTTGCAGCTGTCAGGACTCCTGTTCCCCACTGTTTCCAGAGAGCCTCAGAGACAAGGCTTACAAAAGGGGGAATGTGGCTCTGATGCCCCCATGGGCTCTGCCCTGAAGGGCCAAGCACATGCCCGCCCTCCGCAGTGCTTCTGCAGCTGGATTGCTTCCCAGCTTCGGAGGGCACAATGCACACAGACCAGAGCTCTCCTCCGCAGCACACCGGTGCAATTTGTGTGCCTCAAGATGCTGCTCACTGCTGCCTCCCAAATGCTCAAAATTCAAGTGAGGTGCTAAGCATCTCTAGCAGCATGAAACAAACTGATCCTGCACAATTATTACCCAATTACCACTTTGGATGAAGTCATGTGTTTATCCAACACCAAAAGCTGAGAAGTACAGACATTAGGTCATGTCATGGATTTACTAAAATGCTTCTATAAAGAAAGAAAACCTTAATTATGCCCTGGCAGTAAAACTGAGCCTATTTCAGTTTTGCCCACTGACTCTTGAAGGTATGTTTTCTTTATATGTCCTGCCCTTCCTATTCAGGAAAATGTAAACCTCCTCTTAGATTACATTATTTGTGAAAGCATTTCCCTGGTGCCAGCTAGAGATGGTTAAAACAAATAATTTTTCCTTATGGTGTTTGTAAAAAGCTGAGTTGGTTTACTATTATGTTTTGAAGTTAGAGAACAACTACAGGAACAAACCTCATTGCCCTAAGGGAGTAAACACAGGGGATGAAGGGTAAATCATGTTATTTCTGAGGAAATATTCCCAGTATTTCAAGAAAATCTGGAAACACCTGACAAAGCCTGTCCCGTTTCATGGCTTGATTTTGTGAAACACCACAGTTCATTTCTGCCATTTACTGACTCAGGGCTTAGGCACCGTAAATGAAAAACAATTGTGGCTTATGATGTAAACAGGAAGCTCAAACTCATGGTAGCTTTAATTCTGGTTCTGCTGTACCAACTGGACCTTGGCATGCAACCTATTACAAGCTTTATTCCCCAAGACGAGCACTCATGGGAGTAAAAACCGGGTCACAGATGACTAGGAATACACTGTCACTGTCTATGGGGTAGCTGCTTGCTGCCACCTCCTGAAACACATTCCTCAACATACGCCAAGGTGAAGGGGAAAAGGAGCATGAGAAGTATGTTTTAGCACATCTCCCTGCCTGCCCTCTTCCCTGCTTTGCTGGTATTTGACTACAACATTGTAAGCCTAAGGGAGAAGGTTTAAAAGCAGGTGTCTGGTATTTTACTATACAAATCTAGCACCATTTTTTCAGCAAAAAGGAATTCACTTGCAACCTCATAGATGCACAAGTAAATCTTTCTCTGCCCTATATGTCTCAAGAGAGTGAGTCTGGGAAGCACAGGTAAATCCACAGAGACTTTCTTATCCACACACGTCAGACAGGATGTAGTTCACCTGGCCAAAACAAGCAATCCCACTCAGGGTGCCAAGCCTCCACTGTCCCATCCTCACCCAGCCTGAGCACATACCCATTAAAATCAGTTCCAGTAATTAGTAGTGAAACACCATTTGAACCCTACCGAATGTAAAATCTACCTTCCTCTATCTGGGAAATGGAAACTCAGAATTAAACAATCCAAAAAGGGTATTCTCCTTTGTGGGGCCTGTGCAGAGCACCAACAAGTTGTATTTACACATGGGCTATAAATCTCGAAGAACATCTTTCTGAGTCCTCTCACATTAAGCTCTTTTGTATATCTGGGTTGCTTCTTGTTTGTAGTTTCCATCTGGGAAACAGCCGTACTCCATCATGGCAGAGGGACCTGTCTCCATCAGCAGGAGTAGAGCTGCATATCAAACCCAACATAATTATCCATCTCACAGTTTATTATTTACACATGAGCAATGCAGCTGGTGAACATCATAACTCAAGTGTATGTATAGTAAGTTACTACATTGTAGCCATCTCCTGTTGCAACCCTTAAGAAAAACCACATGATGACTTTTCCAAAGTCAGGCTAAAACTGCTGAAGTAGAATGAAGTGCCACTAAACCTGGCTACCTCCTATTTATCATACAATTTCCTGACTGATGGTTCCACAAACCACCTGCTAAGTGCTGTGTACTCTACTGTCAGCAGGCTAACATGCTAAATGAGAGACAAGGGAGAATAATGTACAGAACTACAGAACTGGTGGAGTCAATTTTACGGATGAAATTCAAATTCTCCTGTGTTTGGGTCAGCCCTCAGCACAAAAGTAGCTTGTACATTCTACATGCTTGGGGGCCCAAAACCCCTCCACTTTGAAAAGCATTGAATATTTATATGGAAAGACTCTTAGATCAAACACAGAGCTGCCAAAGCACCCATCGTCCAGGGTTTCACTTGGAACCTACTTGAAACTGCATAAAAATGTAATCGGTTGACGTGTATTTATATGGAAATACATAATAAGGAGTTTAGAAAGCAGTAACTGAGGCTGTAGCCAGTTTCACATTGCTTTTTCATCTCCCATCCAGTAACTATTTCATTAAAGGCACCATCAGAATATTAAAGGCGCTTCTGCCACAATTATTTATGCTGTAGCTGAGTAAAGAATGAGACTACTCAGGCTAGAACTGAATCTGAACCTATCTGACTCCTGGTCATTTGTGTGAGATGCTCTACCTATCTAGAAAGCTCAGTGTAAAAGACAAGATACCTGCTCTGACTATGCTTTTATGTTTCTCATTTAAACTACGAGGAACAAAACTCTTACCCTTAGCAAAAACTGTTACCGTCACCAAAATAAATCAACAAAATATGACTTCCTCTTCTGTTAGGGAAATTATTTATTATCTTCATAAAAATTCTGGGTAAGATGCAAACTACCACAGTATATGCCAGGCAGTTTTCTTACAAACAGCCAAATGCAACTGTGAATTCCTGGACCAATTATATCCTTGCAGAGACTCCCTGACGTAAGTGTACAGTACGTAAGCAGATACTGCCTGTGTATTTGCAGCCCTTAGTTCCAATTCATTAGAAGTACCTGATTCTGTGCTTAAATTCCATTATTTTCAAGAACTTGTAAGGACATGCTAAGGCACTGGAAATACACTTGAACACGTTCCTCGTGCATTACTGAATTTGCTAGCTGTTGCCTCCTCCTGAATTCTCTGCTGCCTACCACTGCAAGCTTCCTTCAGATGCTCTCCTGTCTCTTGCACAGCTAGCAGGGTCTCCTTAAAACAAAATGGGAGACACAACTGCCTGAAGTGCTACAGACTCATCAGTTTATCACTGTGAGATTTTCTGGAAAATACATCAATTTATGCTGACTTTTTGTTGTGTAAAACGTGCCTTTTTATTTCTGCTTCAAGAACCATTCTTGCTTCCTTAAAGCAGTGAATAGGATCATCTCTCTCAAATTACAATCATTCCCATACTGTAAAAAAGAAGACATTTGTTCTCTGAAAGAGAACTTGTTCGCTGAAAATTGACAACCTAAGTCTCTGCTGCAGCATTGAGGTGAAGAAACTGGGAAAAAGGACAGGTGTATATGGTCCTTGCTGCTGAACAGCAAACCTGAACTGAAATCTGATGAGATGTAGCTGTCAGCAGCAATTCACAGTGAGACTTGGCGGGAAGAAGGACAATGCCAGCTGGCTCAAAGGTGCTGTGCAACAACTTGAGACAATGGCAGAGGGGTTAGGCTGCTACAAAGTTCACTGAAGTTCATCATAACTTTTCTGTACACTCTGTAGTCTCTCAAATAAGCCTTACTTACTTAGGGGATCACTACATTTGGAAAGTTCAGCTGTGGTGATAATGTTAGTAAAACACTGTGCCCTCAGCTAGCTGACTTGCTCAAGCACCTTGTGATTCCTGCCAAACCCTTGAGGGAGACACTGCTGAAATGACAGGCTGCATTTTGCAGCACATAAGAAAACATGTGCTACTGTACAAAACTCCTGCATTGGCTTGAATGTGCCCAGTATGGCCCCGATATATCTGCACCTGTGTTGTGAGGTCAGGGCCAAGAAAACATAGGACTCAAGCCCAACACAGGAAGCCCTTGTTATGTTTCAGCACATTTGTCCTTAGGACGATCAGCTCCCCAAATTACATGTCAGAGTTGAGCCAGGTGCAAAATTCTATCTTAGATATAACCTCACGTGAGGTGAAATCCCCTTCCCACTTAAATCCATCACAATCTTGATGCTGAACTTGGCAGTACCAAGCTTTCATACCAGATGTAACAGATACAGTATCAGGCAAAATATAGCCTCTCTGTTAATGTCTTTTCAATATGCAGAACAGTTTTGAAGAGTTTGCCAGAAAATTTCTACACTTCCTTTGGTTTACAAGCTGATCACCAGATGAGAATTTTCTAATATTCAGCTTTGCAGAATCCCTAAGGGCACCACTGTTTCTTCACGTACTTTTGCTTCAACTGATCTGAACTTAATGGTATTGCCAGGTTTTATGGTAAGAATTAGGTTCATAGTTGCCAAGCAAAGATCTTATTTTGGATTTCTGTTTAATTACAGTTTGCATTAGAGCTCAATAAGAGCACATGTTGTCTCTGGGGTTTTTTTTAGTTCTCTTTCAAAAAGGGGTGATTTATGTTTTCTATGTATGCTTATACAGAGGCTTTAATCAGGAAGAAAAAATGACTGAGCCACAGCCACACGTTAATGCACGCACTTAACTTTGTGCACTTTGAAGAGTCTCCCTGTGGTGACTGGGGTTGCTGCTTAAGTGTGGCTGTTTCCCATCTGAAGCACTGCTTATTTTCAGGCTGATCCACTGCTGTGCTACAGCCAGTTATCTCAGGAGGCTTTTCCGTGTGTCTGAGTGCGCATGCACGCACACGCTTCCAATGTGACTTCCAGTCCTGTTGATATGGACACGACTAACTCACTATCTGACTTCACAGAGAAGGGGATTTTAAACAGGAAAAAGAAGTAGTCATGGCAAAACTGGGGAAAAACAGACAAATAAGTGTATAAAGCCAAGAAATGGACAGAAGGAGACTGAGGAAAAATAACTTCCAATGGGCAAGTCCTCTCCATTTCAGTAACACAAAATGTTAATTGTGATAACATACAGTAGATTTAACACATTGAGAGAAAAGACAATTTTCCATCAGATCACATCCCTTTCATGTGTCTGTGTGTATTAATGATGATCAGACTTCCCCTCCCTACCTTCTGTTTGTGCTCACAGATCTTAAAAATAAACCACGGGGGTTCCAGGCCAAACCTCACAAACTGAGCACTGAGCTCCAGCTCTGCGCCTCTTGTTATGGCTGAAAAATAAGTTCTACCTTTGCAAAAACAAAAATTAAGACTTCAGAACATCTTAGATTCCTGCCATCCATTTTAACACTTTTCAGTTTGTAAACTTAAACACCTTGTGGGAACATGGTTTATTGTTTTTAGTAATTCTGCAACAACCAGTATGCCAAACACTTGAAGGAAGAGCAGTTATCGTTATGCTGGAATAAAAGTGGTTGGAAATTATTTCACCAGCTGGCACTGAGAGGTGTTTTAATATGCCAAATTTCTTGCAGGTATTGGCTAAATAACTGCTGGATTGATTTCAGTTTAAACACTTTATTATTCCTCCCAGTCACTGCAACTCTGTCTGAGCAGCAGGACTGCCTTCAGGAATATTAACTAAACTTCCTCAACTCCATTCAACTGACTCCAGTGCTCCCTGCCATTTGCCCATCTGGAAAAAAAAATAAAACCCAACCCAAAAAAATGTGGTAAGAGACAGACTTGTAGGGTAATAAATATATTGCATGTACAGAACACCTTGGACAGAAAAGTCTCCAATTCTTTAAGAATATAATTTGTGATTCATCATAGCCCAGTGATTTACAAATGACTGTTTCCACCGGGATGGATGCACTGGTAAGTGAAGGAAGGACTCCCTGTGGTGCCCTGATTGCGCTGTTATGAACTTGCCTGGGGAGTGGGGTGGGCACAGCACTGCTGCCCCACAACCCTCCTGGGACATACATTTTCTGAGCAGGAAAGCCAAAGCACACCATCAGCACAATTTGCCCAAGAACAAACAGTGGATTGGTAGAAATGCATCAGGAATATCCTGCCTTCTAGCCAAAAACCACTGCCTGCTTCATCCCATAAGCAACCTTAGAAAACCTTCATGAACAGGAGTGCAAGTGGATATAGACGGCATCTGTACACTGGCCCATGCTTTCAGGAAAAGAGGATGATGATGAGACATCTTAGCCTCATCATCCTGTTAAGTGGAGGTATAACTGTTTCATCTAATGCAGCTGGTTCCCGGTACAGCACAGCTCATCCTTTTCACAACCTCTGGATCACATGCAGCAATTCTTAACAAACTTAATAATGTGATCTCTGTAAGAAAATGAAAAAATGTCCTCTGCTAGAAAGCTGACAAAAGAAATCCCTCCCTCCCCTACCTCCAAAGGACTCTGGAGCTAAAAAATAATTCAGCTTCTGCCTTGCAACGCGTTTGCTGTTTTGCTGTTCCTCCCCCAACTTCTCATGCTACCATGCGTCAGTGCAGCCTCCACCACCCATAAATCCAGCCCTGAGAATTATAAGAACCAAAATGAGCATCCATGTTTAACTCTCAAGAACCCCATACAAGTGGTTTTACCCAGATGCTCTGGAATGCTTCCCACCATTGATTACACATGTGTATGAAGGATCAAATCCTCAACATTTCCTCCTCTGCGTGCAGTAAGTAACTGGATGCAAAACCACAATATATACACAAATATTTTGTACCTATCTACCAGGTTCATACCCATTTCTGTAACACACAGCAAATTCCAGTGGTTGAAGGTGAGCTACAAAGTGGAAACTGAGGAAATGAAAAGATTACAAAAAAAATAAATCTTGATCCACACTGAAGAGAACTAAAGAAGAAATCTCACAGTGAGGCTCTCAGCTCTAAAGAACTTCTAAGCAGAAGTTTAACATGGGCTTCCTGAACAGTGGGAATGAGGTGCATCAGGGAACAACATTCCCTGTGGCTCAACACAGCTCAAGGAACACATATGAATGCCCTGCTATCAGCTGCACATATTTACTCAGCAATGACAAATATCCGTAAGATGCAAAGGTAAATGTGGCTAAGGAGAGGCAACAGAAAGCTAGAAACCGGGGGAAAAAATCTAGAAATATCCATGTATTGCTACTGATTTGATGTGGGAACAAATAAAGACAAGTTGGGTAATTCAACAAGCTTTGGTGACATTCTTAGAAGTTCATAAAGCAGCAGCGTGAGTCAGTCTGCAAACATGGTTTGTTTAAACAACACTTTCGAGACTTGTGCGCTCTTCTGTGCACCAGAATCAAGCTTAAAAGCTATTTGAAAGGCCAAACCTCAAACAGTTGGGTATTAGTATAGCATGATGAAAATCACTGTAGCTAAACAGACTTCCAGCAGCTGAAGGTCTGGATCACAGGGTGAAAGACTTGGAGACAGGTTATACTTAGCAGCTCTGATGAGTATTTTATGGCATGATAGGAATTAGAGAGGAAAATGTGTAATTAGATCAATTATGTCTATATTTAGATATTAAAACAGTTCAGATTCTATGGGATGCACAATCAGATGAACACTCAGAGATTTCTTTTTCCCTGCTGTTCAACTTGATTTTTTAAAATTTCATCCAAATATTCATAATTATTTAGCTTCTCTCTGTATCATCCTTAGCAATTACTCTCCTTCTGTGGTGTTTACACTCCTTAAGCTCTTGTAGATGAGCAGATAGTTATTGCATGTGCTATCAGACCACTTGGTAATATGCATTTATTGCATCCTTTCATCTCTATGTCTATATCCTAAATTAATCACGATCACTTATTTTTGCTCTCTGGGTTTCTTCCAGCTTGTGCGAGATACAGGCTTGTCACCCCTGCACTCTTGGGCATCAGGTTGTCATGTAGGCTGACATGACACAGTTTAGGAGGAGGCAGCCTTAGAAATTTATAACACAAAAAACATATTTCTGCAAACTTATCTTTCCAGCAGGGGTATGTGTTTCTCATACACAGTCTCAAATACCATTATGTTCCACTTTCCCACTACAAGACAGTACCTTCATTACAGGGCAGTGACCTACCATAGCATTTCTAGGGGACTGATGGTGAAATAGGCACTGTTCAAATCAAATAAAGACAACACATATCAGCTCTTGGTTATTACTTCCTGACATTTCTAAATATTTGACTTTAGGGTGTTTTCTTCCTCCATGTTCTATCATCCTCCCTCATCTTCTCAGAAAGTTTCTCCCCTATATTTCATTTTTATGCTGGTTACTTTTTGTTTCACACCATTACTGAAGATGGAAAGTACAGTGAATTCCTTTAATTCGCCCTATTGACATTTATCCTAAGTGCTCATTCAGCCTATTTTTGAGAATGACATATTGTCGATATTCCAATCAATCTTAGTTACTTTTTACAAGCCAAGTTTGAGGAAAATATTGTTAACAAAAAGGGCCATAGTTAAATTGTGTCACTTCCCTGGGCCTCAGCCTGGTCACTGTTAATATGGAGATATCCTGCCTGAGATACTCTTTAGTGAAAAGTCCCAACAAGAGCTAGAATGACAGTATTTTTCCCACTACCCATTATTTCTTTAACTCCTTAAAAAGAGTGGCTCGATTGCCTATAACTGCTTGTTCTTTACTAATCTCTCTTGGCTTTTGATCATGATCTTTTACTAAGGTCATTTTTCTTTACAGACAATTTCTTTATTTCCTACTACTCACACATAGGATGAGAGCATCGGCTTTAGATATAACTACGCTTTTTTGGATTTTTAGGATTTTTTTTAGTATTCCCCAATTTCTCTTCCCCACCAAAGGGCTCTCTATGGGAGAATATGGAAGTTCCTCATAAAGCCTTATCAACATTTTCACCTTCACCCTCTCTCTTGTTCTCTGCAGATATAACGGCAGGATCTGGCCTACACTTTTCTTACTTTGGGAACTAAGTGCTGCTTACCCAAAGTGGCCAACCCTTTACATCAACCACTTAAAGTGAGCACCACTGCTGAAAAATGGGATGAAGGGCATGTTATGTCTAAACATGCTTATTTCAAAATACAAATCAAAAATTAAGAGTAGACAACCTCAGCCTAATTAACACTCGTGGTCCTTATGCCCTGTGAGGACAGCCCCAAGTTAGCAGAGTACTGTGTCCACACCAGAGGTGCAGAGCAGGGGCACATGTCTGCAGAGGGCACCTGAATGCAGAACCAGCTGTGGCATCTCCTGAGATCTTCCTCCCGCACTGTGTCCTACTCACACCAGCCTCACAGCTAGGACTCAAGTGTCACAGACTGTGTGGGGTAGGTCCAGCCTCACCAATGAGGAAAAACTTTCCTGCTAATGAGAGAAAAGGAAAAACTGAAGAACAGAGACCTGAACAGGCAGAAGCATACAAATGTGGTAGTGGGCAAAGCGGCCCATAGCATTAGCAAAGATTTTCCTGCATAGCAACAGCACAAAAGCAAACTCTTCAGGGCAGTTTCCATCTTTACATCACCTGTCTACAGTGCTTAGCACAACAGAGCCTCAGTCTCTGACTGAGCCTTCTGCCACTACTATAGATGAGTACAACAGCGTAGCTTTCTTCAGCCTCCAGTGCAGGCAGACCAGGGAAAAAGTTACATCAGCTGCCTGTGCACAGCCGTGTTCTTCAGCTTGGTGATTAAGGGACAAGACGGGAGAAAATGTAGCATTAGGTGGAGCACAAACCCAGAAATATGAGAGAAGTGTGAAAGGACTGTTTTTCTGTACAATTAAGTGGGCAGGGAGGTACAAAAGAGGAGGTTGTTTTTCATTCCTCTCTACATCCTAGAGAAGAAGCCAGGGGTGCTATAAGGAGACAAAAGGAGGAGCCAGAAGAGGGGAAAGGTGGCCAAATGAGGATGAGGTGCACAGACCACCATTCCCTGCCACACAGCCAAGTGACAAAGGAGGCTATGGACACAGGAAATTTAAATGGCCTCCAGGGGAAAGTCACAGAAAAGAAGTGTAATAAGAGTCCAAAAGAGTTGAAACCACAAATAAATTCCTCGACTGCAAATTTTGTGTAATTGGCAGAGGAGCAACAGGAAAGGAGAGTCACCTGCCATGTTCTTACGTTAACCCCTGGGCATTTGCTTTTGGTTATTGCTTGGAAAGGATACCAGGCGGGCCAGTATGGCCCCTCATACTCTGTGCATTCCTGGTATGTTCCCCAAGGCCAAGATGGCTGCAAACCCTTTTCCCTGACACTTAGCCAGCACTTCACGCAGGGCAGTGCCAGAGCTGCAAGATTTCAGCTCTGTGGCAAATATGTCTTCAAATATGAAGACATCCTCAGCCTGTAAAAGCCCATCTTTCAGCTGTATGTTTGCATGTTACACTGCATAAAAGAGGTGGTAATAAAAAGTAACTTAAGATGCCTGTCCCCTGTCCACCACGAGGCAATCCTCCCTTCCATGTGCAGAGTTCAGATGCAAGCAGGCTCTAGGAAAACTAGGGACTTCATTACCCTTCAGCAGAAGAGGAGGAGACAGTTTTCCTCAGTCCCATCCCCTTGGCAATCTTGGAGCTTTTCCAATGCATTAAGCATCAGTTTCCCACCAGTGAAGTGTTTGATGCTCTGCTAAATGCAGTGGTACTAAGAGAGGTATAGTAACCCTCCATATGGAAAAGCCATTTGACACAAAGGTTGGAGGTCAAAAGTTTAAATGTTCATGACAGAGACTACGTTTTCTGGTCAATAACATCAAAGGATTTGCCAGCTCTTAATGCTACTATTGTCGCTTGTTTGGATCCTATTGAAATTCTAGCATATTTATTGCACTCCGGGAGTATAAGGACTTTTTGTTTGTTTTAATCTCTGTGCTGAGCCCAAGGAGTCTGAAGTGTTGTGACTCCCCTTGCTCCCAAGGAGAATAAGCAGAGAAACAATGCCGGAGGATGTGGCATTGTAGTCCCAACCAACTTGGTGCTTTCTTCCCCGCCAAAAAATATAAATGATGGATGGAAACATATGGTCTCTATTGGACAGGACTGGAAATCTCTGCTCCTGAACCCCCACATGACCGTTTTTAATTGTTTTGTGTTATGGCAGGGGGTGAAAAGCATTCCCCATCATCAAGGTCTCCGTTTTGCCAGTCATTGTTGAGAAAAGTTGTACTGAAGCCGACTAACACTCTCATTAGACACAAATGTGGCGGAGCCAGGAACAGCAGTGAGGTTCTCTGAGACGAATTGTAATGCCTTAACCACAAAGAGTATCATTTCACTCAGCCCTCCTTTGCTCTCTGAACTTCTGCTTGCAGTTAGGCAGAAACTTACTACCAGAGCTCTGCAGAGCATGTTCCAGGCATTGTATTGCCATCAATACCTGATGCTTTGCCAGGAGCAGGATCTGAGTTCATTTGTTTCTACCTTCCTCAGATTCCTGTTCTCCTCTCCACAATGAGGATTAGCAGTTTAAGTTATGTTGCTGACCTCCATCTGGCTAGGCAGAAACAGATGTCTGCACACTCGGGCACGATCTTATTTCAAAGTGGGGACTCTGGGTTACTAATGACGTTATAGAGGCAATAGCATATGTTGGATCTCAACAGTCCATTGTCTAATTGGGATGGTTTTAATCAAATATGAATGTACCCAAGTTTTCACAGCTAATGAATAAATCCCCCTTTTAAATAACGACAGCAACTTTGAGTTCTCCACGAGGCAGCATCCTGAGGAATGCCTACATGAGCAGCAGTCATCACTGAAGGCCTGTAAGAGGCTGCAGCAACATCTGCCACAGCTCAGTTCGTTATTTAAACAGCTCCTAACTGCCCTTCCCAGAGGTAAGCTGCAGCCAAATTGTTTTCCTTCACTTCACAAACCAGATATGCATGGCTTATGTGAACAGCCCAAAAGTTTACTTTAGTTTCTGTTTAAATACCTTCTACCACATATTTCAAACAAACAGTTCACTTCATTAAAAAGGCAAACAGTGTAAAGCGCAGAATACGAGCACTTGAGGAGAACCACACCAGGCAGAGAAATCCTCTGCCCCTGTGTAAACACTGCCTGCTCTGCAGCTCCCAGCAGCATCCACCCGCAATACCACTTCAGAAGCCTTTTCACAAATACTTCACACGACTGTTTGTAAGTAAATGATAACCCTGAAGAGATTATCTGCAGGGCTGAGAGCCCTGATGACTATCACTACAGCTACACAGACAAAGAAAGAAAAGCCAAACAGTTGCTGCCAGCCTTGTGTGAGTTATGAAACTATAATAAACTCAGTGGCAAACCAGTAATGTCAGCTAAACCTGTTAAACTGGAAAAGCAGTGCCTGCTTTGGTGTATTTGTCTCCACAAAGGGCAGTAAGTTTACCCTTAGCAATGAAAACGTTATTGCATCTCCATAGTTTTTTAACTGATTGGCTAAACTGGCACACATCAGAAAGTTGTACAAAAGAGTAAGAAAGCTGCATAGCCAACAAATCACCAAATAAAGCACTAAGCTAATTCTTTCTGGACAAAATACACATGGCAATTCGAATGCCTCAGGAGCACACAACTTACTCTTAATATCCCAGAAACAAGTACAGAAGGGGAAGGTAATAAAAAAAAACTGGACACAGAATGGAGAGGCAATGGAAAGCAGCCTGTGTTAGGCGCCTCTTGTCACCTGCCCTCACCTCCACACACCCACATGGCTCCTAGGGACATTCACCTCTGAGCTGGGAGTACACTTTCAAGAGAGAAATGCAGCTCAGAACTGCTTTTTGCCAGCTGAAGAATTTCAATCAAAATACTGCCATTTGCATGTTTGAAGGAAAGGACACAAGGCAGCTCGTTACAAGTAAGGGCACTTTCACCACGTCCATCACTACCGTCATCATCAGAGTGATTACAGCAAGCTACGGGGATGGCATCTCTGCATCAGTCATAAGGCACAGACCCATGCTATGCACAGAACTTTAGAATAACCTTAAAAAATAAATTATCAGCTATCCATATGCTCTCAAATCCATTCTCAGGCAAAAAGAAACAACTAAAAATCTAAATATCCTTCAGGAAGTTCATAGACAGGGACAGACTGCACCTGACTGTAGGCTGAGGGTTCACAAGCTGTGAGTGCTGAAGTTATTCCACCTATCATATAAAGAGGAGAGGAACTGATACATTTTTTATTAGGGGGAAGAAAGTCTTATCAAGTCCTAATGAAGAAGGTTAGGACATCTCAGCAACCGTAACTTTAACCTTGCAGTGACTCAAAACATAATTTTACCCTGAAATGAAAATAACTGAAAAGTAAGTCCCACTAAGTCAGACTGTTTTATCATTAATTCCAGCAGAGTCAGCATAGCTAGCTCTTGTGATTTTATCTTGTCTTATTTTTCTTTTCAGTGTTTTTTAAAAGCTCCAGTATTTCCAGTCATGTCACTAAGTAAGAATCTCAGCTTTCATTTAAGGAAGATATAAAACCCCCCCAAAAACAAAAAAACCCCACATGTGTGTTTCCAGTTATCATGGTTTCAGAGAAAAGCTGGAAAATGAGAACTCCCCCAAGTGTCACAACCTGTGAGCAAATAAAAAGATCCAAGAAAAACATATGTGAGCAAGTATGTAGGTACAGGTCTGCTCTTGCAGTTGGTATGTATGTGTTTTGAAAGACCACATACACAAAGTTATTATTTTGAACATCTTGTTATTTGAGATGGCAGGACAGTACAAATGGTATCTATTGGCATTAAAATCTGTGGGTTTAAACTGTGATTGTCTTTAAAGTTGCTTGCAGAGGTTTTGGTCCTTATCAGAATTGCTAATCACATGTCAGTGATTTTTTATTTGACTACAGAGATGCTTTCCTTACACAGAGTAACTTTTGTCCTATCTATTAAGAGTTGAGAATTTTTCTACATTCTCCTTATATACACAGATTATAGTCTTAAAGGATTGCTTTTCAAAAGACATGAGGTAGAAAGATCCTTTCTGGGAATTTTAGTGGAAAGGCTGAATTTAGGTTTAAAGTGGAAATAAACCCCCCTAAGTTTCCGCAACAACTAGAGAAAATAGCAGTCATAGCCGGCTCTTTGAGGGGCTAAGATAATACAAGCAATAAATTTACTACTATTATTACAACTGATAACACAAACTGAGTTAATGGAACTAAAATATCTTCTAAACCAGTTCTTGGAGAGCTGATAATACTAACCTTTAGGTGCCAGGAGTTGGGAATTTCCCAGCGTACCAAGCTGGTTGACTAACTGACACTAAAAATAGGACTCCAAACCCTGCTGCTCTTGTAGTTTATGTACAAACAATATGATTTTTTGTCAAGCAACTCTGATCCATTCAGAAGGGTGAAAAAAAAATCCATTTCTTTCCAGAAGTTTATGGCCTGAGGCTTTTCTAATACAAAAAGGGGAGAAACAATTTATTTTTATTATGCCATTCCCCAATTTTCAACTTAAAACAGACCACTTCTGCAGGTTTTTTACAACATTCCAGCAAGTCCTCTGTTGCAGTTTTTTGTTCTTGAGCATGTACAGCTCCTAGTTGAAAAAATTTATGCCTACCCAAACAGCGCATGGTTTGTTGGGGCTGGTGGTTCAAGGTGCCAGAGTTAATCTAAGCACCACCTCAGGCACCAGCCAGCAGACCACAGCTTTTCTTCCAAATCCATTACAACCTCTTGCCATAAATGTCCAAGCTGCATCGAGGAGTCAGTGCAGAGATAAAGAAATCACACATCCTCTGACACACAAACACAGAGAAGAATCCCAGGAACACGGGAAAAGCATCATCCCATCTTTCTCAGCAAGTGTTATTTCTAGTTCTTTCTTTACTTGAGCAGTCTGCAATTAGTTTCATTTCATCTACCCATACTGCAGCGATAGAAACCTCAAATGAGCTAAAGAGAACAACTCACACAAGCATCTTATTTATGCACTTTCAAGAGTGAAATACATAACAAGCATTCACTGAAGAAATCCAGGTCTCTATTTTAGCTCCAGGAGAGATCACCATGGCTTGTCTTTTCCAAGTGTTTAACTTGGGGTGACATCTCTTTGGAAAAAATGACCTCTCACTTGATGCCCAAGCCCAGGGTCATCCTCGAGAGACTCTCAATCACGCTTGAGTTCAGCAGCCTTCTTGATAGAGGAATGTGAACAAGCAGGATCAACAATAGCCTGTGCTCATAGATTCATCTTGGTGACATATTCTCATTAGTCAAAATGAGATGGCAACCCTTCACTGATGTTTACAATAATGGTGTCACAAGCTGCCTTTCACTGCAGATGAAGAGCACATAGGAGGGGTTTGTTCCTCTCTCATGCGCAAACACAATCAGGGCTATAAAGCGGCAACAAGTACATTTGCCATTTTCTTCAGTTTACCAAAATGTATCTCCAAAACTTGTTGAACTCTCCCAAATGGTTAAAGTAGGTAGGAAATGGAAAGCTACTTTTCACAAACCTGCAGATTCATTAGTACATCATGGGTAGAACTTTGCAGAAACCAACAGAGAAAATCACCAATCAGCTTTAACTGGGACGTAGTGAATGATCCTATGATGAGGTACAGTAGAAGCTGAGACTAACAGCAGGTGTTTCAAAAGAGCTAGTATCTACCACCTTCTCTTTCACACACAAGGCTGGCCTGTTCTGGCAGGAATCTATGGAGCTACTTCCTAGAGCACCCAGGCAGACCATTTCAGGCAGACGTGGCATGTAAATCTTCAGAACAAGACGTACATGCCTTTCCTCCCCTCTCACCTGAAAGATTTTGGAAAGGTCAAAGTGAGGCAGCAACAACCAGGACTAAACAGAGAAGACAGCTGACATCTGAGCACCAGGCAGGCCCTCATGGGCAACTCAAGGAGGGCTACCTCATCAGACCAAGCACATGCAGGGACTTTGTGGCCAGGTGGGAAAGCTGTTTTCAAGATGAAAAGCTCCCTTTGGCTGTCTTCACTTCTGGCGTTTGTTCCTATTTGTATCTGATTACAGGTTTGGCATAGAATTTGCTTTCTGGAAAAAAAAAAATCAAGGGAGAGTTTCCTTTTCAGACAAAGGCTTAGAGAGAAAACGAGCCTCACACTCCCTCCTCTCCTGAGCTGCACAGAATGGGGTGGGGGTCAGGGGGTGCAGTAAACCCTCTGTAAGTAACCCCCAATTAAGTTCATTCTTAACTGAAGCACTTGGATCATGGACAGATGGCTTTTCTCCTGTGCACGTGAGCTCAGCAGAGAGAAATCCCTGGCTCAAAGCTGTGTGCCTTGAGCAGAGGGAAACTCCTCCTCTGGCACTGAGCTCGTGTGCAAGGAAGACTGTGAAGACCAGGCTGAAAGGAGAGCTAAGTTAAGGGGATGTACATAGCACCTGATTTGCACCAATGGCCAACTGTATGCTCAATAAGACTGACATCAGTCTGACTGAGAACCCAGTTTACTTGCCTCTCTTACCCAAGCCCAGAAAACCACAAAGCATACTTAGAATGTAATGACTTTTTGAGAGTCTGATAGAGGCCTGGCAGAAAAAGGAACTTAACCAACCCAAAGCAGCCTTGTCAAGTGCTGCACTGTGTATTCAGTTCTTTAAGGAAAGTGTGTCTTCCAGGACCAGGGACATTTGGTACATGTATAAAGCAGCCCACTGGTTGTGTGCAAGAGATGTGACCAGCATGTGCAGACATCAGAGAATAGCAGAGTTGCCCTGAGGACTGAGAGCTGGGTCTCCCAAGCACAAACCACACAATGATCTCTCAGCCCAGAAATGGCTGTCTCGGACTACCCCCTGCAGCCACAGCAAGAGGCCACAGCTTCCCTTCTCTGTCCTGGCAAACTCCTCTCCCATTCCCTCCCCAGCAGCCCCCTGCCATTGCCAGTACAGCAGGGACAGTGGAGTGGGACGAGAAGCCTGGAGCCTGCAATGTGTCTGCCCAGTCTGGTTCAGAAGGTCCCACAAGAGCAGAGCTCTGGTAATATAAACCCTGGTATTGCAGCTATAGGCAGTGAGCTCAGGGTTGGGATAGCCTGCATGGTGCCCACCACACTCAGCATCAGTATCTTGAGCTGGTAGGATGCTGGTAGACCAGCACCAGCCACAACTCCGACTGCAAAGGATGCACAGGCTCCATGCTAAACTCCTGTAGGAACAAGCCCAGCTGTGGCCAGCAGGATTCTAAAGTAATGCTCCAATTATGCTCCTAAGGCAGCAGTAAGAGCCAGCACCTCGAGTGGGGCTCAGCTGTGCTAGGTGCTCTTTGACATATATGGACACATTCACTCTCCTGTAGAAGCTCATACCTTACCAGCTCCTTAGCAGACTGAAGGCTAAAACAGGCCAGGGAGTTTCCTGCCCATCAAATAAAAGAGGTGTCTGCTGGGAAGAGCTTTTCCAGCCAATGTTCTCTACTTAATATCCTAGTGCCTCTTCATATGGTGTTAACCCCATCAAGAAAATGAGGGGGGAAAAAAAGGGAGGCAGGAGGGATAAAAGTCAGACTTTGGACATGATCCAAAACTCACATTCCCAAAGCTGCTGAGAATCACCATGGGGACAATTCAGTACACACTGTTTTTCATTTGACAGCCTCAGACTCAAACCCTCAGGCGCTGGAATGTGGGACTGTGTGTTTAAATCCTGCCACACCACTCCAGCCACAGCATCTGGAGTGGCTGGAACAGCCGCTGCCGCCATAACAGGTATTGCTTTTGCTGCCAAACCAGCTGGGGAAGAGGTATTGGCAAAGACCTGGCATACAGATGCATGCAAGGGCTTTTAAACTCCTTTGCCCTCCCTCACTTGCTGGCAGCAGCCTATGCCAGTACAGACACTTTGAAACAGAAAAGAACAGAGAGAAAGCTGAAGGAGAATCAGGAAATAAAGTAAAAACTAAAAAGAAAAAAAGATCCTCAACAAACCAGAGTCTGGCATAAACACACATTTTAGGATCTGTGTGGATAATGAGCAATACTAGGGGACCTCTATGAGAAGACCTCATAGAGCTCATTTCTTTCTGAAATAGGTACAAATCTGGCAGGCAGCAACTGAAAAGAGGAGTAAGAAAGGAGAAGGGAAAAAGAGACCAGAGGTTGGCTCAGTGATGAAGAGAGAGAGGGAAGCTGGCCTCCTGCCAGGATTTTTGTGAATGGGTGGGTGTGTAGTATCCATTTCCTCTCAGTTCCAGGGGGGAAAAAACAACAAGAGGGTAGGGAAATGCCTCAAATGATATGTTGTTTGGTCATGCTTCAAAAATGTGCAACTACTGTCACATAATTTGATATTTTCCTATTATTCCGGGTATTTTCTAGCAGCCTGATTTTGTTCTTAACAAAGGTATTTTTCATTGTGTGCTGAATGTATTTGACTTTTACACACTAAGTGTCAATTCATAAAAAATGCAAGACCTTTAAGTGAAAAATTCTGAATTTATGAGTATAAAAGACTTTAATGTACCTTAACTGTCTTAAATTCTCATGGTGATTTCTACTGAGCTAACATTTTCTTCTTTCAGCATAAAGCAAGCAGTGTTGCAAAGAGTCTAAGACAATTTCACAGGTGTTATAAAAATTACAATTTCTCAAAATTACATTTAAAGTATAACTATTGTAATGCAATGCTGGAAAAACAAAAAAGGGAAGACCATCTGATGATAAAAACAATAACTAAACACACCAAAAAAATGAAATTAAGGGTCTAGTATGGTAAGGTTTGGGGTGTTGCTGCTTTTTCCCTAGGTGTATGATCAAATCTTGTCCTTATCTTTCATTGTTTGGATCTAGTTTTTCATTACAAATGTATGATCATTATAAAGCACATGAATTGTGTGGTAGAGATAATCTAAGCTAAATTAATCATATAGCATTGAACAGATTACAGCAGTTTGAAAGTTAGTTGCAAAACAAAGCAAAAAAAACTGTTCAGAATACATCACAAAACCCACAGGAGGGACTAAATCCAAGAGGAAGGAGTATACAATAATTAAAGCCAAGACTAAAAGAGTAGAGCCTGAAATCAGTTTCCTCAGAAGAGATTAAAATATATGACTCAGATTTCCTAGAGCTGTAGTTCCCTAAAGTCAACATGCTGGAAAGGAGGGGGGAAAGGCCAGTTTGACTTCAAGAGGGATAAATTTTCACCTCCTATTTTCAGTTATACTTATTACTTACATTCAAATCAAACCCCAACTTCACCATTATTGACAGTAAATTTTTCAAACATTCTAATGCAGGTTTTCAGAAAGCATGGCATTTTCAGTGCTTGCACTGTAAAGCTCCCAGTAAGAGATTAGAATAAGAGAATAGCATTTAATTAAGGGGTAATACCAAAAATGAAATATAATTTAGCCCTGTCCCCTGAAATGAAGGCATTTTTGGTTTCCCCTAAGCAGCAGAGAAGTTGCCCTGTGGGGATCTCAGCAGCCATTTGTATATTTTGTATACCAACAGCTTCATAAAAGAGCTTCTAAATAGCTCTCAGTAGTCATTGGTAAAACAGGGACTTCTGCCCACCAGCCACAACCCCCAGAGTAAGCCAACCTATCTGAGATTGTTTCTGTGCCACAAAGAGCAAGCGACCAAGTGAAAGCAGAAACTCTGTTCGTAACTCCTCCCCAGCTCAGTGATTTAAGTAAGACCTCGAGGCCTGCCCATAAAAAAGAACAGCCTCCAGCCCTGGAAACTAGCGCGTGCTTGAAAAGCATTTTAAAGATGTAAAGTAGAGGCTGTCACTTAATAGAGCACAAGTATTAAATAATGATAACCATTTAACATTCCCACAGAGCCTTTTGAGTCAACAACTTGTCACCTTGGGCTTGGCTGACAGAAGAGCAAAACAGCCACACAGAGCAAACAAAGTTCTGCTTGCATCTCTTCACTCTCTCTCTCAGGGTTTGAATTTCTTACAAACTATTTTTCTTCCAGTACTTTACCTTCAGAAAGGTTGCGTATTTTGGTGCTGTCTTGCCACCTTGCACGAATTCAATTTTATTCAAGTACAAACATAGAAAGCAAAAGAGAAAAAACTCCTTTTGGCAAGATTATTTAAAAAGAAATATATATATTCAGCCCCTGAAGACTACTGTTGTTTCTGGCACAGCATATTTTGTTTAGATTTTTTGTTTGGGGTTTTTATATATATTCACTATCATTATTACACATAGATCTGGTAAGCTGTGTATACTTAAGTAGGGTATAGTATACTTGTTGTCCACCATTCAATCAATAAAAATATTCTTATTTTCAGTTCAGCACAAATTCACTCAAACAGCAGTTCACTCAAAAACCACTCAAATTCAGCTTTCATGCTTAACAGATGTGTCAAGGTATATTCTTTCACCTTTTAGGTGACATCAGTCACTCTGAGAAGAATCTATGCTTTTAAAGTTAAATGGAAGTTTTACTGAGAAAAACATCTATAATGTAGCTGGGACTACAGATAAACTTATCACTTTAGGCAAGTTCTAGAGACTAGAAAACAGTCACAAGGAGTGTCCAATGGACAGAAACAATGAAGTTTTTAAAAACACCCTGAACACATTTTTAAATGCCCTTTTTACTAACAGGTAAATTGGAAGCAGAGAGCCCCACAAGGAAACTTGGTCATATAAAATGTGAACCACAGAGTGGGAGAACACCTTATATATTTAGTGGGCATCTGAAAGTTTGGTGACAAGACTGCCATTTGGACACATTTTCATCCCTAGGATGATTATTTGGTTTCTGGAATGCTGTTTGCATCCACTGTCTTAAACTAGGCATTTAGTTTCATTCTTGTCACTAGTGAGTGACAAGACTGACAGCTAAGGTCATCCATCCAAAAGTTTAGCGTTCAGACCCAGGTGTTTCTTCTATGCTGCCAGAAAAATCAAAGACCCAACTACCCAATTTATTCCATCTTAATCAAGGTGTCTGTATGTCACAGGCTGCCCTGAACATTTCCAATTCTCATCACTGACTACATAAACCTTACAGCAGTCACCAACCTTTATCTCCCCTCATTATGTTCATCTTAACTCTCAGCCGCCTTCTTTCAACCATTCCTTTCTCAATATGTACAAACCAAAGGAAAAAGGGAACAATCCAAACACAGGCTGTGAGTGGATGCTCTGCAATACAAGACTCACATATATACATACAGAGCAAGAGAAACAAACAACAGAAGTATTCCCACACCAGGAAGCTGGTTATGACTTCCATGTGCAAATGATTAACCACAGGCAGGGCCACAGAAAAACACGTAGAGCATCAGTTTCTTTCACAAAAAGAAGGGAGACATATATGGATTCTGGAGCCTGGAGAGTAAAGACAAAACAAAGTGACACACAGAATAAAACCTGTGGGGCATGAGAGAGACTCAAGCTTAAATCAACTGGACAACAACTGCATATTTATCACCAGGTGCATATGAAGTTTTCCCCTACATGGTGGTGTCTGAATGTATGAGATTGCTGTTTAAACCTGATCAACAGAATGAGGTACGAGAGAGATCTCTGCCCTAAATTTTGCTGCCTTATCCACTGTTAAATGAAAAACTCACTGTAGCCAGGTGTTCTGAGTCAGGGTACCCATTAATCAGTATCTAAGCATACTGCAGAGACACTGTATGAAAAGAGAAGGAAAAAGGTCTAAAATAAAGTACAAAGTGAGCAGAAGCCAAGAAAAAACAAGTAGGAGCAGAAGCAATCCAAGTTAGGAATTACTTGGAATAGACAGGAATAGACATCCCTTGTTTCTGCTATCAGAGAGATGTCTTCAGTTCTTCAGGGAGACTTTGTATCAACTTCCCCCCTGTTTCTGGCTGGGAACATGGCATAAATTAAGAAACATGGCACCATTTGTGGGAACTCCAAGCATGCTATAAATCACAGGTCACATCAGCATGGTTCTACTATATTTTCTGGGTTTTATTCTTGATTACTTAAGAATTTGTATACAGACAATAGTAATTCATTAAATACCTCTAAAACAAACTCTCTCTTCATGGGCACCTGATCCTGCTTCCAAAAACAGATGTCTAGAAAGCTCATCAAAATAGCCCTAAGGACACAGTGAGGTCAATCTGTACAGATATGCTGAAAGCCATTGACTCAGCTGCTGATGGCTTGTAGACTAACACTGATTTCAGTGAAAGACTTCAGTGGGTCATCAGCCCCTATTTTTTAAGGGGAAAGCATTTATACTAGAACAGATTTCCCTTCCCTTGCAGCTAGAATTCTATTTCAGTTTACTAAAACTTAATGCTTTTTTCAATATTAGAAAAAAAAAATCAGAACTCATGAAGGCACTACATTTATACATATTAACAGATGTAAAAATAAATATATATGTGTTTATCTAGGGAAAAAAATATGGGTAAGGATCTAGCTAAGACTTTGTGCTTATTTTTAACTGACTAATAGGTTGTTAATTCAGTGCAACAAAATCTGTTATTAGCTATTGAATGACTAAAAATCACTTGCTTAGAGAAGGTGAAAGATCTGTACTGACTGCAGTCCAGTAATTTTTTTCTATGCAGAAGTGATTGCTACCATGACTATTTTTTTTTATCTTGAAGTTGAAAACATGCAAGCCCAGAGTTTAATGTCTAATGTCTTATTAGTGGTGCCTACACAATTAAGCAGAGCGGTTAGACAGAGAATAAACTCAAACTCTATCTGCCCTCTTTAGCAGAAACCTGTATAAATTAAACCAAGGTGAAGGCCCATTCTCTCTCCAGTCAGAGCTTGGAGCTGAGACAGGTCAGACATCGCAACTCACAAGAGGGACAAATCACATGGAGATTCTCCTTTACTTTCCTCCAGATATGCAGGGTTTTCAAGATAAAAGGTTCTTCCTAAAGGTTTTTTTTTTGCTCATTGCCGTAGATTAAGATGGTCAAAACTGAGTTACCCTGATTTCCCCTTAAAGAGAAGAAACACAGCATGTCAAGTCAAATTCTCCGCATTCCACCCCAAAACTAAGCAAGTCACCTCATTTCCCACTGACAACATCTGGTTATAACAAAGTCATTCTCCAGCCCAGCCCCAGTGGTTGCATCTGTGATAAATAGCATATACTTATGTACTTTTCCATGAGGTCAAAAGAAATAATTCAAATAAAACTTTTATATTTATGAGCTTGCTTTGGCACCTGGTTTTCATGTCAGCATTACATGAGTATTAATAGGGTTGCAAAAGTCTACAACATAATCATCCAGACAACTGTATGTGTAACAGCATCCATGAACATCAAGCAGCCAATGTACCAGTTTTGAGAAGAAAGCTTCCTTACTGACAAGTCACTCATGCTAATTAAGTCCCACACTTGGTTCCAGTAAATGACAAACATCTCAAGATTTTACATGAGAAAGCTTTCCTTTGATATATCTGCAGGCTTGTCGTGCTCTTTTGACTTATTGTAAAATAAAGACATGGGACAGGAGGCTTTTGAGACTCCAAAAACATGAAGAAAAATAATGGAACTCATTACTGAGCAGAGTTTTGACTTGTTTGAGGTCTGCATTTGCTAGTGAATGGAACAAATGATGTTACAGGGTGAAAGCTGCCAAGTTTCATTAGAGTACTTCTGTGAAAGTGTATGATCTCAGAGGCTATACATGTTAATTTACAGTAGAGTTTAGATTAAAGTGATGAATGTGTATCTAGTGTACATTTAAGCACAATTTTAAAAGAAAACCAAGCTGGGGCCTTCCTGTTCAACATGCCACTGCATATTCTCCAGTGTAAAAGCAGAGCACCTCAAGCAGTTGTTACAGTCTCTATTGGCAGTACGACACTGTATTTAATTAAGTGTCCACTATAACTGTAAAGTTCATTTCCTAACCCTGAGTTCAGCTATCAGAATACAAGTAGTTTGAACAGTGTTTCATATCTGCTTGATAGGTAAAAGCTGTCAGAAGGTCCTGTCAAACATGAAACAGAGTAAAAGATTAATTTCGCAGCAAATTCAGTTGCTTCTTTTTTCTCTTTAGTTCAAGATGCTGGTTACCATTTAGCTTTTTTGTTTCACAGTGAGCAGCCCTAGCATTTATCTCTCCCAAAACCATTTCAGTGTTTTTCTACTCTTTTTACACATAAAGTGTAAATGAGATGAGCATGCGTGCTATACACCTATGTAGAAGTGTGGCAAGTCCATTCTTCAGTGAGGATGTATTTAGATATTTTTGTCTTCCCATTTATAAGACGTGTCCAAACCACACCTAAACTCACAAAATTAGAAACTCCAAGTCTGTCATTAATGTAATAAAGCTTACATCTCACATATTTCTTTTGAAAGCAATAGGTGATGTCAGGCCAGCTGGGCCTGCATGAGAAACTATGCATTACCCACCCACAAAAGGTAATACATTACAGAGAGCCTCCAAGTCAAAGCCTCCCCAGCTGATAACTTACCGCCAGAGCAGAGCAGTGAAAAGATGATGTTCTGGGGCAGGACACCAAGTTCAGTCCCAGATTTGCAAGAGCAGCTCCCCAGGCTGCACTGACACCTTTGGTCTCTGAGAACTAGCCCAGGCAGCACAGCAGCTGGCTGTGTGCTACTGCAGCTGCGCTGATTTAGAGAGCAGCACAACTTCATGGCAAGTAGCTGCATGCATTTTGAGCAAAGTTCACTTTGGTTTTTTTTAAATCAGGTCCATTTAAACTGAAATGGAACACTGTGCTTGTAGAAACAGGACCTACCAGCATCTGCTGACAGCTGTGCTGATACAAGCACAGCTCCTCTTCAGTGCTTGACATAGGAAACTGGGGAACGAATTCCGCTTTCTGTTGTGTTACTGCAGATCTATTGACTTCAGCAAGAGATGGAGGCAGACACAAGCCTAAGGATCAGGAACACTGCTTCACAGAAAAGACTGTAAGAAAATCTCTACCATTCTCTATGAACTTGTGCATTTAGGTGAGAGCAAGACCTGAAACCACCTAATTAGCTGAAGAAAGAGGCAACCAGTGGCAAGCTAACGTATAGAAAATAGGTATGTATTTTTAAATGCCAGGGGATATTTTGGATGATGAGAGCATGGGTTGTACATAAACAGTAAGGAATCAGAATGATACTCAAGTGGTATTTTCTTTCACACTGAAATCTTCAAGTTAAAAACAAAGGCCAGTAAAATAAGAAGCTGTGTTTACTGGGTCCCTAGACTTGCCATCTAATACAGCTATTCATCAAAATACTGCATGCTTTTCGCATGACACATGCCTTGTTCAATCAATGGAAAGCTGCTAAAAATCTCCTAAATATCCTATTCTAAACAACGCTTTGCAGCTACAACCACAGCCTGATTTTGATTTATTGAATAATTTGACTGGAGAACACCTTAAGTCACAACAACATTAAATGCAATAACTTTTCATTCTTTTGCTGAACACCATATGAAATTAAACAAAATAAAAATTGACAGCACCAAGTTGTCCTGAATCTATTCCAGATGGATTAAGTTCACTGTATGTATTAAGGGGAGATTTTAGCTTTGGTTTGACATTGCATTTCACTGACTCCCCAAAACAAATCAAAAATAACCTAGGATGTGTTACCAATTCTATTTTAAATCTAAATATTTCTGATACTAATTATGGAGCAAAGGGATAATGTTGAAGACATTTCAACTTTAACAGTCTTGCCATTCTGATTAAAAAATATCAGCTTTACATCTGCAAGAAATTTATAAAGTGGACTCTTTACAAATTGTTAGGGAGCAATTTGTGCACAGTTAGTTCTTTGTTTAATCGAGAAATCTGCCCAAACCCTGATTGTGTGCTTATTTCCCTAAGGCAGGGAGTGAAGGTTATTTCATTATGCCTTTTGGGAGCAGCAATCTATCTAATACGTTTCTGAATTATTCCAGACTGAGCTGTAGCTGAACATGAGAACAAAGCCCTGCTTCCACAGCAGAAAGACCAGCCTAACTCCCAGCTGGGAAGATTTAGGCAGAGATTTATAAGTACAAACACTGAAGAAATTTGCAAGTAATTGCATGTATTTGCTCTCTGTTGTGGTATGCAGTAAACTAATATTTATTAAAACATATCAGCACCATACTGCTCATTAGACCCTTCCTAGTCTCTTATTGCAAGGTTATAATGAGGGTTTGTTTTGATTTTTTTCCTTTATTCTTTCAGGGCAAGAGGCTAGCAGAAGAGGGCAAGAAAATCAGGATCATTGATTGATATCTGCTGTTTATGTAGATTATCATGCACACAAACTCTGTAATTAAATAGTATATTGTAATTGCTGCCAATGAACAGACAGGAAAACAGTACTACCTGTTCTATTCTAAGGAACAAAAAATCTGGATACTCAACCTTACTATTGCCTACCTTTTGTGTAGGCTACATACAGAAAATACCCATTCATTTTATTAGTGCATACACTCTGTGGATTCATGTTTTGAACCAACATTCAGTTTAATTTTTACTGAGGTTTGAAGTTTTGTTCAGCAAGCATTGGTAAGTCTTACGGGGCTGGAGCACTAGTGACTTTGGAGATCATTCAGTGCACAGGAACATGGCACAATATCAACACATGTAATTGTTCCTGCACAACTCTCATTTAACTGCAATACAGGTGGGGTTTTTGGAAGATCAGGATCCTCCTTCATGGTATCTACTTCTCCTAAAGTTTTGTCAAAGCTCAAGTCACTTTGAAAGCCATTTGCTTTCCAAAGGATTCCTAACAAAGGGGACACCTGGAAAAGTTATAGCAATATCTGCTTTTGGAGAATGGTAAGAATACCCAGGTTTGTTCCATTCAGTGATGGTTCAAAACTGCCTGTTCCAAATACAGTGTTTCAAAAGTGTGGTTAACATTGCCAGGTGACAGAAGCCTACCAGGCTAATGCATCATTTCCAAAACTCCTAGTAATTCAAAAGTGAAGAAAGAAGAAGCTGTGGACATAAATTTGACTCTGCCTCAGCATCCTCGTCAGGTAAGGGGATGTAGATTCCCCACCTACCTGAGCATCATGGCCTAAACTGATGAGACTTTACAATTGTATTATATCACATTATCCAAGTGTTTTGTTTTAAGAGGGCACATTCTCTGTTTTGTAAGTTTATTTGAAAGTAAATATTCCTGTTTAGCAGTTAAAACTTAAAAAAAAGATTTTCCTGTACAATTCTGTATAGAGTTTAAAAGGAAATGTTTATAACACAGACTTTTGCTAAAAATTTAATGGCTAGTGACTTGTATGAGGGGTCTTAAGGAACAGATCATTAATAAGTACTTAGCATAAAATATCAGTTTTAGTACTCTATCATGCAAGATTTCTGTATAATTCTTAGGATCTGACATTACGGTTACAAGACCAGTACTTGGAGTTTTTGAACCAATAGTCAGAATCTAGCCTGTCTCCTCCTACTATTAAATGAAAATTTCAACTAATAATTACTTGGGATTGAGTTAATGTAGTTTAAAGTTGATAAGAATAATGTGCTTATTTACCATGTGGGTAATGTAAGATTTATGACAGCCTTAACTATTAATTTTCACATTTATAAGTACAGGGATTGTATAAACTAAGACAGGTTAATTTCACTGTTGTCATTTAGTAACTGTAACTGTCTATTAAAATGAGTGCTTTCTTTAGGGAGTTTCCCCATGAGGTCCCTGCACTACCTTCTCTGTCCAAGTTCTTTCGTTTTTTTTATTTCTATGGGGATATGGAAAGTTTCAGCCTTGTTGCATGAAAATCCTTTATCAGAGACAACAATTAAGCCAATGCTCAACTTCAAGAGACTTTTTGTAACAATCTGCAGTTTGTGGGATACAAAGCCAAGAATAAACACTGTAATATGACAATAAGCTTAAGAGTATTTTCTTTTTTTTTTTTAACAAAACAAAATACACACATACCCCAAATAAACAAAACAGAAAAAAAAATTCCACACCTCTTTCAGTAAGTAGGGAAAAAAAGTGAGTCCATCACGTAAAAATCTAGGTATGAGTAGAGCAGACCAGGCTGATAATTGCTCCTCTGAGACCTGCTGCATTCACTGCACACCTGACATCATCTGCACTTTAATTATGAAGTAAAATTAACCACATACATTACAGCACAGTCCATTTTCACCTTGGTTACTGGCAAAACACACAAAAAGATACCAAAATTCAAGACTAGAAGTTAAGGCCAAGATTTTTAGAAATCAGAACTCAAAGTTAGCGATCTTTAAAAGTGATTAGGTTAGAGAAAACACTCTTCATTTTCAAATCACCAAGCCCAGAAGAGCTTCCAAAAAAACTTCTTGATGCTCAGCACTTCTGAAAATTCAACCATTTATTTGTATTACTGCATCAAACTGTAGTTTGACTCTATGTAATTCTTGAAGAAATATTTACAGCTTAAACAGTAATCAACTATCAAATTACTGACCCAATCTCAGTCCTTAAGAAGCTTTATGTGCAAAATTGTGGCAAATAACACTTTGGAAGAACATCTATAAAATACAGGGTTTAAAATAGTTGCCCAAATTGAAAACCAGGCTATGAACAGAGATTTCAATCCACTTTATCTTTCTAGTTAATTAGTAAGGCATGAACGTAGCACATTAGACAAAGATTTTTATTTGTGGCTTTGCCACAAACTTCCTTGGAGATCTCCAACAAATCTCAACCTCTCTGCCTGTCAGCTGCTACAAATGGGAAATGGATCTGTGTGTAACTGCTTTGAGAGGAAAATAGCGCTTCATACCGAACACCTGACATGCTTGAGTAACATTTTGATTCTGATCTGCCACACAGTATTCAGGTCCTTGATAGACTTTATGGGCCACAGTTATGCTGCCTTTCCCAAGATGGAAAGCTTTGTAGCACATGCAAGCTCATGACAGGACCTAAATAGGACCGAGTGCACAGAAATAACCTAAGTTTTGAAGATTTTTCTCTTAGCGTGGACAGAAGGCAGACCAACAAGTCTCATGTGGCGCTAGCTTTGGGAGACAGGCCAGGAAGAAAATACATAGAGCAGTTAGGAAAATAGATGGTCCTGTGCATATTTAAGCATGATGAAACTAAGTCTGGAAGGTAAGGGAGGGTGCATAAGATTTCACAAAAACAAAATAAGAAGAAAAGTTTAAATTACCTTGAAAGAAAGAAAAGGCCAAAGAAAGAGTTGTGCATAAGGAGACTTTAAAAAGTTCTGAAAGAAGACAATTTGAAAATCCATCCAGTTTTTTTGTCCCTAATCAAACTCTTTGTTAATATGATTTGAATCTATATAAGTATTTAACACAACACTTGGAACTAAAAGTCACTGATACTACTTAACTGAGGAGGATTCCTACAGTTCTCAGATCACATTGCATTTAACAGATTTTTTGAGTATACGTTTCTCCTTGCAGGTCTAGTAACTACAATTGCTACTGCCACTTCTGAAAGAAATTTATATGTGCTAACAACAGAATTCAGCAGCTATATGGCATCTGTATATGTAAGTAAATAAATAAAAAGCTTAATACACACACATGCTTCTGTTCTATTACTCTTTTTGAGTTTTCAGATTGTTAAGTATTTTCTAAATACAAATAAAGACACTTTGGTGAAACTGTCAGACTTATCTTGAGGAACTCCTAGTCCATTCCACACTTGTTAGCCTGAGTTCAAGTTCAATAACAATTCTGTTCTTTTCTAGCAAAAAAAAAAAAATAAAAAAATCCACTGCTACTAATATAAAATGGAGAATTTACTACCATTGAAAATTTTCTCATGAGAGGCATAAAGCCCCAGAGCTGCAAAGACATTTTTAATATGTGTAATACAAATATATTATTTACATATATATAGGGAGAGGTTTGGGTAGCACCTGCTGCAGTAGCTTTATATAAAGGGTCTTACAAAACCCTATTTTTAGCCAATTATAACTTTCTGAAAACTTTTTCAGGATTTAAGTTTTCCATGATTATTCTCCAATTGAGCAGAATCAAATACCATATTTTTGCTTTATGACACTGCAGGAAAAAAAAAACCAAAACAACCAAAAAACCTCCCGAGTTTTCATTTTCATATATTGCTTTACTCTCAGAATGAAAGAATGGCTGAACTTTACATTCTGAACTCCCAGGGTGGCTGACCCCCACTGATTACTAGGTACTTTTGTTATTTAGAAAACACTAATACTATTATTAGTAAATGTTCCTATGGTATATGTACAAACAGTACCACAGCTGGCCATGTCACCTCCTTGTCTCCAAGAAACATTATTTCTTACAATCTGTATAATGACAAGCCCAGGAGTCAACCCCAGGGCCCAGAAGGAAGCTCTATCAATTTCTTGCCTCACTGTGGACTTCGCAACTGAATCCTTGAACAGCAGCATCACATTCCCAACAAGCTGCCTGAAATCAGCACCTTCCCTTTGTCCTATTCAGCCCACGTGCATTTGGGTGAAAAAAGAAAGGAGCCAGGGCTCTTTACAGAAGAGGTCACAATTTGGCTTGGTATAGCCAAGCACATTTTTTCACCACAAACACACTTAGCTTTGTGCTGAAACATTGTTAAACTGCAGTGTTGACTTCCAGTTTGAAAAGAAGCTTCATAATGACACTTTCACATTGAAATGACACAAACAGCCACTAAATTCAGTTAAATACGTAGCATTGCCAGTTTCCATGCATTTATCATCAGGTGGAATAAAAATATCTCACATTCCCTGTATTTTATTAACTCAGAAATGTAACAGCAACCTGCAGAATAGCTTTATAGAAGTCAACTGCTGACAACTAGTTCTAATGTGTAATTAAAGAAGGGGAACAAAAATTTAACATCATGTTATTCAAGTGTTTCTATCTTAAAGACAGTAAGTATAGAATATTTTATTTATTCAATATGTGCATAAAGACTACAGCTACAGCACTTGATTATATGTGCATAGAATGACACACCTATCTGATTTATATAAATTTCAGCTGCCAAGAATATGTCTGTATTTCTTCAGACAACAGAAAGGGATCTTGAAGGGATCTTTAGCAACTCACATCATGACATTTCATTACCTTTATTTGAGTTAATCTTTGTTTTCCTTAGTTTCTGCTTCTCTCATCCTTCCACCCTCTCAGAATTAGCTATTAGGGAAAAAAATTGCATGGGCAGAATTTAACAATCTTCACAAATACAGTAAAAATTAAACACGTGCACTACTTTTAAATTAGGTGCAGTTTGGAAATGTAAGAATGTATGAAGGTCACAGGAATATTTACGGCTACAGTGGGACCGTACAGTTTTATATAGCCAGCATTAGCTATAGGGTTTTCTCTAATATTTTTATATATAAAGAAAACTAATCTGCTGTACATACATTATGAGCACTTTTAACATTCCACGTAACTTCCAAACAGAACACTCAAAAAACAACCCAGGAGGTTTGTGAAGCTGCTGTTTTGCTTGCCTTTCCTTTATAAAGTAATATCACTACATAACTAATGACAAGGTACTCTGTAGGCAACAATGCACGACTCATTATTTTACCCCAAAAGGATTCAACTTATAACTCTTGCTGAGTTTTCTACGTAGAAATGTTTTGGGTTTGTTTTTTTTACTAGAACACTACCTCTTATAATAATTTGAATTAGGGCCACCAAGCTGCTTGATATGGGTTCAGAAGAGCTAAACTTAAAGACTTCTACTGTGACGAAGAGTTCCTTTTGCTATTTATTACCTCCAGATCAGTAACTTTACTTTCCCCTGTCAGGATCACTGATACTGTTTTCACTTATCCAACATGAACCTTCCTCTTACTTTTACCTCAGCCCCTACCCTAAAGTTACAGTATCAAAATGACTTTGTAACATTTAGTTCAAATAGGGAAATAGCAAGAATAATACTGGGAAAAAAGAAGCCACTAACGTTCCTTTCTTTGCCATCAGGGTAGCATGCTTTTTTCCATCTTCAAGATGCAGATCTGTAACAGAGTTACACAGAAACAGTACCAAGAACAGAATGTATCAAGGAGCTGTAAGGCACTTGCTGGGGCATCCCCAAACCCAGGTATGACTCCCACAAATCATTGCTTCACTCTGCTTGTTGCTATTTCACCGGGAACAGGCTTTGTCCCTTGAAAATGGCAAATGTATTTTCATAAACAAACCCTTATAAGTGTTGCTCTGTCTTTTTAATAAATTAATACTGAAAATTTTCAACATTCTCGTACCCTAAACCCTGAGCAGAATAGCACGAATGCAAAATTCACTAGTGCAGGCACATGAATAAACCAGCAATATGATGATTTCTGATTTTGAAGCCAAACATCATCACTCCCCTCCTTTTAGAAGCAGAAAGGGGGGTGGGCACAAGAGAAGAAAAGAAAAAGAAAGACTGCCAAAAACAGCAGGCTAAATGGAGTAACCGGAAGCGTACAATTTACTGCTAATGGTTCGGTGTCTGCAAAGGACTGCTCAAGCTGTGCTCAACAAAAACTCAGTAATAGCCAAAGAGGGAAGCAAAAAAGGCAAGATGTTTGGCTTTACTTTCTGTCAAATACTGTTAAATATGAGCCACTTAAAAAAAATAGAATGAAAGAATGCAATAATGCTTTGTACAGGTGGTACTGAGGTCCCTGGCTGGGCCTTCAGACAAAACCATTCCCGTGTAAACCTTAAAGAGGATTAATCCTCAAGGACTACTGTAATGAGACCTTAAAAGGCTGAACAACAGCAGCGTATCACGGAGGGAAGCAGTAGCCTGCTCCCAGAAGTCTTCTCTAGCAGAGTTACATCAAAGCAAACTGGGACCAGATAGCAGGATTCTGCAAGAATCCCTTATCTCGGCGCTAGCGGATGTTTCTCCTCTGATTGTCTTGAACTGCCACCTGTCCCAGACATCTTTGAAGGCAACGTTAAGCCTGTGATGGATCTGACCTCCTCGAGCTGAGATTCTTTTATGTCTTTCTTCATTTTCTGCTCTGTTACATTCTTTCCCAGCAACGTACACTACATGAAACAAAGGGAGTTCTCACTCCTTGACTTACTGTCCCCAGCTATTTGAAAGCAAAAAAACAATGTTAAGGATTATACTTCACCCGCAATACGAAGCTGTCCTCAGGAGACAAGTCTCTTATTTTTGAGAGTTATAACTAGATGGCTTTTACACGAAGGGACTTTACAATGAGGTTCAACGTTGCTGGGAGCCAAGATATGAAAGCTGCATACCAGAGATAGCTTAAAAAAACAAAAAGGTTCATAATACAGAAGTATATGAAAAACCACATTACAAAAATAAGCAGGAAAATAACCAGGAAGCAGCAATCCTCAGAGGAAACACCAAATTATTGTAGTATATGTACGCATCTCATGTTGCACACAGATAGCCTTTAGTACCAGTGTCCACCATACTGTAACAGTGACAAAATCATCCTAGATTAAAAGAAAAAGAGCTGGTCGCTCCAAATAAACCAGCAGCTCTGCTACCTGAGACACATGCATACACTGACAAAGTATACACCCAGCTCACACAAAGGGATATGGCTTCACCATGGATGTTACGCAGCAGGATTTGTTTGCAAACAGCGATGGGCTGGAACTCAAATGCCCATGACTTGGTGACATGTACTTGCAGTTGGATTAGCCAGTTACAGAGCTGAAGGAAGGTTCAGGGGGATGTCATCAGATTTTTTTCTGATAGCTACAAGCCACAATACAGAAGTCACCATGGTTCTAAAACGGCTATACTGAGGAGGAATTCTTTTACAGCTCCCACCTCTGGTTTCCCATTCCTACACTTAATCAGCTCTGGACCAGTTTTTAAGTCCTTTCTTCTAAGTACATGGCACTGTCAGAAGAACAAGAAGCAAAATATTGCTTGGCTGAAGAGGATTGCTGCCTGCCAGCAACACCTCTCAGTTCCCTGCACTGACAAAAGGGTGTCATTTGTTGTGGTTAGGTGAGACTCATGGAAGTATTATGCAGCAGGATGGAAGCAGGAAGAGAAAGCACATTCTGCTTTTGAAGCTCCCTGGGAAATCACAGCTGGAAAAATACAACCAACCATATAAATGGTGAGATTCTGAATCAAATAGCTGAGCTGGACACTGTGGAAGACTGCAGCAAACAAGGAGCAGATATATAGGGTCTGAATTTAATTTAAAAGAAAGTATTACATGGAAAACACTGAGCAGACCCAAGTATTTTCTGGAACCAAGACCTACTGGCACATGTTGCCATATTAATGTGGCCTAGAGGCATGCTCGGAAGGAATTTGAAGATGACTTCTTCCCATCCATATGACAATTCCCACAACAGGGTATCATGCTTCAGGACCATAGAGCATTGTCAAGCTAAGCACCAGGCTCCCATGAGGAAACTACAACAGTCACTTCTCAGTAGCCAGCAGAGCACACCATTTCAGATGAGTGCCTTCCTCAGAGAGTTGTGCCAATACTTTGTGTAGCCTTAACAAGCAGTATCCATGTCTGCATCACTTCTTGAAGGCAGCCTAGAGGCCACCCCCTTACAATAAGGTATGTCAACCTTGCGCTTTGCCAGCCTTCAAGCACAGCCTCAGCAGCAACTGGGCTGCATGCCTTGGATTCAGCAGGACCCTGCATGCCCAGGCAAGCCCCATGTGTTAACGCAACACAGGAACACTCCCAGAGGCTACCAAAAAATTCCAGACAAGGAGAGGCTGGTCTCAACACAGAGCATGCTTTAACCCACCTGTACAGACCACCTTTTCAGAGTATACACACAAAACTAACATCTATGGGAGGGTCCACTACAGCAGCCCTCGTCCTCCTCAACCCTGGTTTATAATGCACAAAAGATGAATGTCAATACTAAATGCTGGGTGTGCGCTAATCTGATAACTAACTACTGACTTCGAAAAGATTTGTCATTTCCCCACAAGAAGCCAGAAACACTTCTGCAGGTGACAATTCTGGGCTTTGTTCAGGTTTTTAATTTTTTCTGTGGGAGCACACAAAGCCAGATCAGGCTTTTGGCCTTTATTTAAAGGTGTTTCTTCCAGTTTGCTTTATGTGATTAAATTTAAAAAAAAAGAACTGAAATCTTGTAAGAGTGAAATGAGTGAAAATAAGGATAGATTATGGCCATTGCTAGTCTCATGCAAAGTGTGGCATATATAAGCAGGCCATACAATAGGCTTTCCAAACCCAGTCCCAAATACTGGGCAGCTCAGTAATTATCCACCAATATATGATTAGTGCTTCTCTTTTCCCTTCCAGGTAAAAGACAAGAATTCCAGTCCTATCATACTGGAAATTAATGTTTTTGATATCTGGCACCAATTTTATTGTTAAAAGCACTGTAGATCACTGGTGTCGATGCCAATTCAAATATCATCTAGCATGAAGCACAGCTTTGGTGCCAACAGCTTTTTATCACTGTACCATGCTGGTCCATCCCGGTAAAGTGAGCAACCACTGTTTATACATAACAAAGGCCTTGATCCAAATTTATTCCCCCAAGTAACCCAATTTCATTTCAACAACAATGTTTAACAGAAGCCAAGGCCAAAGCTGGAAGCTGTCATCAGTTGTATCTGTAGGTGGATTGGTGAAAAAGAAACATACAAATCAAATTCAAGTACCTTTTCATACTAAGGAGTCTGACATGCTGGAATGAAATTTGTTTCAACACATTTTAGCTCATTAGTTATTTGCTTCAACACCTGGTATGGTGTTATACTCAGCTGTTACCATAATCAGCATTTTTTTTTGAAAGTATTTCATATGCCATTACTTTTGGTTTGTTACCATAGGCTATTTCAACGGGGACTGTAGATGGAGGAATTACAACATTCAGCTCTTCATTTGCAAAATGGTAACATGGATACTTGGGAATTACGATTTTAAATTACAACTAGCCTGGAGAACAGGTAATATAAAAGGGTAGAATATAAGGCAACCAGGGATTATTCTGAAGTTTATTGAAGCCAGTAGCTGTTGATTCATTTAATTCATTGGGTTCTGGATCAGCATCGTTCAACTGTTTGGGAAAAATGATGGCTCAGGGCAGCACTGAAATGTGAAAAGGAAACCAAAATAAACAATGGGGGACCCTCTCCACTATCTTATTCAGTATGATACATGAAACAAGCATAATTGAGATTAGAAACCAATTCTGTTATCTGGGGAGTTATCTGTGCTGAACTCCAAAAACTGCAAGACAATAAAAAAAGACAATAAGAAAAAAACAAAGTCAAAAGAATTTTTTGTGATAACTTATTTTTAAAAGGAAGTGTGAGGAAAGTGTACAAACCTGTACATACAAACATTTCTGTGCACATATTGCCTTTCCTGCTGCTGTGTACCAACCACTACCACACATGTCAGTGGCCACATGGCAATACAGCAGCTGTACTCTTTGTACAATAGATTGGTATTTAGGACAGTACTGGTTACCCACACTGGTTGTTGCTGCCTTGGCTGTAAGCTATATTATCAAAAATGAATAAAGGTAGCCTATATAACTCCAACTGAAGTAAGAAGCATTCCTGACCTGATCTCCAGACTCAGATGTGACCCACTGAGCAAGCTCAAGAGCCCCAATTGTAAGTAATTTGAGCAGTGTTCTAATAAGAGCTTAGAGAGTACTGTGTAAACTACCTAAGTTAAGAGATAAAGAGCCAGACTAAGAGGAAGCTAATTGAGTTGCTAGGTGTGAATAAAAGGAAGCAGAGGCTATGGCTAAGTGGCTCTCCTCCTAAGTACTGAGCTCAATCAATAGGAATAAAGCTGTATCTGCTAGTGATCCTGAAAATGGTTCAGTAACCAAAGCATTTAAACTGTCTTAAAAGTAAAGGCCTGGACTCCCACGGGAGGCTAGTACTGAGAGACTTCCATGGGACAAGTTTGAAACTGCACCTTCACAACAGGGACCATGCTACCTTTCAAAAAAACGTCCCTTGACAAGTCCATGGTCCATGCCATGGAGTGAGGAGGCCCACGGTGCCCCCACACTGCCATTACCCTCACTGCCCAGCCCGAGGCATCCTCTGTGACACAACACCCTCCTTCAGTGCCCACACGTCTGGGCTTCACCCCAGTCCCAAGAGCAAGTGAGGAAGAGTAAGGAAACATGGTGCACATCCAGATCTCAAGCATTCAGGATGCAAGAAAATTAACAAAAGTGAATAACAACAGAGGAGCACCCTGTAGACATTAGTTACCCTGCAATCTAATTATTGCTAGTTTTCTTAACAAAAGTTGGACAGTGACAGCAGAAATGGAGCAAAAAACCATGAACTTCAATGTTTATTTTCTACATTTGGACACAACAACTGAGGATTTTGCTGCCTAAACAGGAGCATCTTAGATCCCTAATGTATCTAGGGTGTTCATACAGAGTTCGTAGATATGACCAAAGATGCACTAAAGCCTAGTGTGTCCAGGCTGGCAGACAGATCAGCTAGGATCCTCGAAGGCGAGAACATGGTGCTCAAGTGCCAGTCTCTGCTTAGGCAGCTAAATTCCCACTAGTAACATTGACCAGAGAGAAGGCCACAAATGCAAGAAAATCACCTCTCTGGCAGTGTAAAGCATATGACCAGTACTCACCAGCTCAGAAGAATCTGCTTCACTTGACGAAAATCATGATCACTGAACCAGCACCAGGTTCACGTGTTCCCCATGCTTTGCCACGAAGACTCAAGTTGTTGCAGCCCCAAAGCTCCTTAAAAATACAGGTAACCCATCCGACACAAGATGTATGAGACTGAGTGCTGGCTAACCTTTACAAAGCTGTAAGCAGCAAAGTCAAAGGGGCTGCTATTCAAACCCCATTCCCTTGGCCAAAAAATGCACACAGGGCAAAGCTCATAAAAAGCTGACTGACAGCAACCTCAGGCATCACGGGATGCTTCAAAATCTGCAACAAATGATGCTTATCTTCCTTTGATCACTAGTTCTCTACATACCTCATACTTGGCTAGCTCCTTGCACTACACAGCCTCAACAAAAGTACAAAGATTACTCTGATAACTAATGGAGAACTAGTGATCTTGCCTGTTGACAGGCAGTAAGGAGAACAACAGTTATGTGGTTTGGGTTTTGGGGGCTTGAGGGAGGGGGAGGGCTTTGGTGTTGGGGGAGTGTGTTTCAGAGAACACAGCAATGGAAGTACCATATCTCTCATATGCTAGCAGATCTCAAGGAGGGAAGAGGAAACTTTATCCAAACTTTTTAACTCGGACTTTAATGGCTTCTCAATATATTTCCCCACCTTCTAGCTGCTGGTGCTACAGAAGCTACCTTGTAAGGACACAAGATCAGCCCAAATCCACTACAGATCTTCTTTTTTAAAAGAATTGTGACAAATGTCTGTGTATCAAGGGATATGGCAACTTTGAAGAAGCTTTTCATTATGTCCTGATTTAGAGATTGCTGATGTGCCTTGATGCTCAAGAGATGGATTACATTATTTCTTAGCTTTTTCTCCAGAGTTCTTAACTATGATTCTATGGCTCTGAGCAATGTATTCTGTCTCTTGCCATGAAGGCAGTATAACACAAATACATACTGCAAAGCATCTAAAAAAGCTTTAGCTGAAAAAAACAATCTGAATCCATGAAAGAGGTGGTTTTGCATTTGTCCTCTGTCTTTATCTTCCCTGTTCCTTCAAAAAAACAAACCAAAACAAAACACACCACACACAAAACATCATCCCACAGCTTGCACTTGAACAACAAAACAAGGAGAGATTAATAGAACTTTCTTTAATGTGATCCTCATTTTTAAAATTTTGAAGTCCAGTGGAATTACAGGGCCATATGAGACCCCAAATATTCTATTCTACCCTCCACACAAACCGGATCACCTCTTTCCATGTCATCACCTATAGTTTTCTGCTAAAATTAATACTACTGATCATGATAAAAAAAGAGTCAACACAAAGAGAGATATGTATTCACCTAAACTGGAAAATAAAACAAAGTGGAAAAAAAACCCTAAAAGATCCCATTTCAAAGCTTTTCAGATATTGGCAGTTCTGAAATCCGTCTCAGGTTGAGGAGAGAAAAAATCCAGAAGAAGGAAGGACATCTCTACATGTTGTAATTCTATGGGTGCAATTGTTATTTCCAAGTAAGACCATCACACAGGGGCAGAAACTCCAGGGCTCTCAAGAGACATAGCTTATTTACAAAAGGACTCCAGAGAAATGGGCAGGAGTACTTGTAATGAGCTGAACTTCCCAAACATAGCCTGGGAGGCATCTTGGAGACGGTATTTCAATTTATAAGCTGCTAAGTTTACAAGGTCTACAGCACCTTCCTAAATTCCACACTGAAGTTGCCTCTGACCATAAGTTTGAATTTGAGAACAGTAATGTTTTTTGTTGGAGGTTATTGAAAGATACTATTACATTTTAGACTTTTAATCCCAAAAATGTTTTTGCAAACATGCTAATTTTCTTAAAGTCCTACACTTCAGTTGCTCAGCTGACACCAGTAATCTGACATTTGCTTTCATACTAGAGGCTTTTTTGCCTGTGAGTTTTATTAAAAGCTTTAGATTTTACTTTTTCCAAGTACTCCTACCTGATAACATTTGGAAACCACCCCCCATACATCACTGTCAGTAGAGAGTTTTGTTACTAGAGTGCTTAAGTCTCTCCCTTCCAAAATGCTGCAGAAAGAGTTGAAGAAGTAGGACCCAGATTTTCAGAGGTATTTAAGAGGCCAAACTCACTTTGAAATTGAAGAGCACTTAAATGTACTTAAAGACCCTGGCCCTAAATCTCTACGAGGATTCTTCACTGACACTCTCCTTCCACTGTCCAACCAGGTTGGGGAGAAACTCTCTATAAAAAGCTGTCCCAGGCTCCTGTCACCCAGAGACATTGGGAAACTAGTCCAATGTGCCACATATAGCTGGCCATTGTGGTTCAAGCCTCAATGCCATGAAAAGTCATTGCTTTCTAAGTATTGCATTTTAAGACAGTGTTTCCAGTTACCAGTTTGCATGTGAAAAAACAGAATCCAATCCCCTTTTTTTTTTCCCCACCCTCCCTCTCTCTTCCTTTCCTATGGGGAGATGAAGGAAAAGGAATTCTTGTCAACAGAAATTAAAATGCAGTAAATGAGCAAGTGCACCTAGTGATCCAGCATTGTGTTTTCCTTGCTGAAGTCTTTTGTTCACGTTGCAAATTGATTTTGAGATGACCCTAACACTGGCTAATATAACTCAGACAGTTATGCAAGGCCCAATCCTTACAAAGCCTAAGTCCAAGCATAGTCAGTGGGAACTGAGGGCAATCAATACCTTTGGAGGGCTAATCCTATGAAATGTGCAATAAGCAGTTCCCACTTCCCCAGATAGATACAGAAGCTTCAAAACCAGCAAAATGAATCCTTCATAACGAGTACCGGGAAAAAGAAAAGAAAAAGGGGAAAAAATAAAAAAAAATAGAAAGAAGTGAGTTCCTGTGCAATCTCTTTGAGACGAAGTAATTTATCTGAAAGAGATTGCTGCCAGGGCCATACATTCCTGTATATATAAATTTTTAGATCAGAGCCAAGTGAACTCTCATTGCTTTTTACTTGAAATAGTTCTTCAGGCTTTGCTAATTAGGTACTAACAATTCTTTCATATGAGCTGTGAAACCCAGGGAAGAATATCAACAGCATGTTTTAAATCAAAGTGTTTACATCAGGAATGATTCATTTTTTCCATGAGGAATGACTTGCGAGACAGGGAGTCTTAGCACTGCCATAAATCTGCATGAAAATTAAAATTGTGGAAGAAAATAACAAAGGCAAGTTACTATCCCCATCTCCCCTGCCTCAGCCCCACCTCTACAGACAGAATTTACATTAACAAGGGGCTCAATCTACCTCTGGAATTAGTGTTTGAGAAACACAAGGGTTTAAATCCATTTAAGAAACACTGTTATTAAGGCCAGTAACCCTGCTCTTCTCACTAAAGAAAGGTGCAACATATGATGAGAAACTCCAGCATTTCTATCATTGTCCCTAAAGCTTTTTAAATGAAAAAAGTTTTTAAAAAATTAAACAAAAACACCCCCCCCTCCCCACACTTTGTGAGCAGTGTTTAAATAGTGGTTAAGAAATCTGTAACAAAAAAGAAGATAAAAACTTTTGGTTTAGGCCTGTGTTTTCACTTTTATCTGTTGGAGGATAGAAGACTGTGAGCTGAGAATGAGACTGCACTCACAATCTCAGTTGCTAAATGGTTGAGGGGCTCTCTGGTGGTGCAGAAGGGCTGCCAGCTCCATAGCATGTTTCATCCCAGCTGTTTGAAAAGCTGGTTCACTTGAAACTCAACCATTTTCCCCACCCACACTCTGCAGGAGAGCAAACTCCCTCTCAATGAGGTATTTATTCCATTTTTATGGTAACTATTATTACCAACATTTACAACATCAGTCATTTTAATTAGAAAAAAAATTAAACCAACAAATAAATCCTGCAATGTACAGAGACTCATACATATTTACATGTAGAAATGCAAAGCACTCAAGTTGTTTCTAATAACTGTGGCTCCTGGAAGGGACATGCATTCCACACAGAATTGACTTAAATGCTCTTTTGCTTTTTTTGCCATGAAAATATGCAGATGTCCTTCTTTAAAAAAATTATTTTGCCTTTTCCTGTGTTACAGGAAGTTGCCCACACTTTTAAATACAAAGCACAAATTAGGGATCTTGACAAGTCTATATTTTCCTACCACAGGGAAACTAAGAAGTTACTATGAATGTTTACATATCTGACTATGTTGAATTAAAACAGTATTTTCTATCCATATGCCCAGCAAAACTAGCAAGAAACTAAGAAGGGAAAAAATAGCTTTGCTGGTTCTTTACCTGTTGCTACAGTGGGACTTGGGTATGTTTACATTATTCAGCCTTTTTCATATGGACCACTAAAAGTGTCAGTCTGAATACAATCACCACTTTGATGAAAGCATGTCTTACATATATAAATGATACAACCACTATGAAAATTTCAGTAAGACTGTCTGCTTTCCTATAAATCGAAGTAGACATTTGTCTCTTTAGTTGTCTATCTGTATCATAGCTATTAAAGGTAAATAAAAGCATGATGGCTCTTTATGTGACAGAGGGACTTTATAGCTTGAGGGACTTTATAAATCAGTGAATACAAATTTACAACTCACTACAGCAGCAGTGAAGCAGGTCTGTCCATCTGATGTTTTCTGACTTTGATTTTTGCTTTAAGATCATGATGCTCATTTAAAATTAACTTATCTACCTTTTCTTTGTTGTTGGATGCTGGGTAACTTCTGGTGTTCTCTCAACTTCTGACATCAATGTTTTTCTAGTAGTCCACACAGCCTAATCAGCTAGCATTAATGTGGTAGTTAGTTATAACTAATATTGGTCACAATACAGACACAGCAGCTTCATTAAATCTTGACAACTCTTGTCAAAAGGTGAATTTGAGAAAATAAAACAAAATAAACTAAATGTAAACCTCTCAGACACATTCAGACCAACCAGCCCCTTTTCTTCTGTGTGAACCTTCGGTGGTATCAATAACACTTTAAACAAGATTTAAGGGGTGAGCTGGCAGCTGGTCAGATGGTCAAAATGGAAATCGTCACCACTAAATTCAGCATAAGGTTTGTTGTTTGTTTGGGGATTGTTTTTGTCACACATTTCATCTCTCCCCAGCTGTACTGCCTACAAACAGAAAAGCTATTTTGCTTCCCCAAAAATACTTGCCTGTCTGTTTTTAAGTTAGTTTGGGGGTTTGTTAACCATTAAGCTATGAATGGTGCCTCCAACCCACAAGCTAATATTTCTATGCGCTGCTGCTCTTGAGCGGCCGTTTGCACTTCACATTCATGCCCCTCTGGAAGAGGAGTCTGCTGCCGGTGTGCTGCAGCACATCCTCCTCAACAGAAAGATGAGTAACTCCCCCAGAGGGTTTGAGCAGGTCTGTAGGAGAGAACAGGAGGTGGAGGGTGCACAAAAACCAACTGCCTACACTGAAGAAGAGCTCAAAAGCTTAACAGCAAACTTTTCCTTTAAATACTGATCTAAATTACAAGGCCAACAAGTGTTCGTTTTCTCATAATACCTCCATCCTTATTAACACTCAGGCTCCTTTTTTTAAGAAGGAGGTTGGTGAGACTTTAGGTTGTGCAAGACATACTTTGATCTGCACCCTGATGAGTGAACATTCCCCTTTGCTGCTAGCCCAACTAATGAAGGGATAAAATTAGCTTTTATCCCTGGCACTTTCTTTAGCAAAATAACAGGCACTAATCAGCTGTCCTCACTAATCAGTCGTCTGGCTAATGACCTTTTGCCTTAAAACACTAAAATTTCTGAATGATGTTTAAAAAAAAAAACAACACGGACTGACCTCTCTCTCTTTGTGGGTCTTAAGCCTATCATCTGGAATTGGAGACTGCAAGGTTAAATGGCAAACCTGTATCCTGGCTGGGTGATAAATCTATAATCAAAAGGCACAAGCCTTGACACCTCAAGATGTACTTCATTACTACACAACTAAATGATTTTTTTTTCCTCTTTTTTGTAAACTAGAAGCAGATGAAAAAAATTGCTTAACTCCCTCATATTTTGCCTGTGGAGAAATCCATTCCACATCTGTGTTCAAGTGTCAGTTAATTTCTTACTTTTTTATTAATGCCTGAGCAGGAATTCAGAAGTTGAAACCATTTGCCTTTTTTCCTCCCCCTTACAACTTCAGGGAACTGTAGCTGGGAAAGAAAATTGCAAAACCACTCCATCAGCCTGCATTCTCAAACACACTTGTGAATGTCTAAAAAACCCTCCAAAACAAAACAAAAACTCCTAAAGCACAGCAATAAGCATTCCAATCCCCCAAATTCTCATTGTACAAGGCACAGTTCTTCCTCCTCTCAATACCATATTTTAACGTTGTTTTAAAAGAGGGATTTTTAAGGCCTGTTTCATTTTCCTTCTGTGCTTTCTTTAATGAGGCCCTTTTTCTTCATGCATTAAGGAGGTGGAGCAAACGCAACCCTGGATGGCTGAGGAGGATTAGCAACAGATGAGATGTCCTGTGGAAGTTGCTTTGCAGAGGCCTGAGATAATTTCTAGCTGCAATGCAACTGCACCCTGGTTTTTAACTTCAGGAAAAAAAAGATTGCATTTACCACAAACACCACTCCCCCCAGACAAAGCAGTTCTCCCTGAGAATGATGCAAAGTGGCAAATAAAGTTACATTAAACTTGACAGTCTTCCAACTTTGCATCCCCGAATGAACCAGCAATCAATACTCACGGTAATGAGGGTCCATGTAACCGTTTCGGGGGTCCATGGTAAAGAGCGTCCCACGGTAAGGTACAGAAGGTTCGGGAAGGTGCGATATAGATCCATGGATCTCCTTCTTGATTAATGAGGCCCTTTCCTCACTCGACGTGGAAGGCTCTTCACTGATCTTGCTGAGGCCTTGCCCACCCTGCGGCTGCATTGTGATCGCGTTCCTTCTCTCTCTGTGATAGGTCTGCCCAGGACTTTCATCCTCTGCAAAAAAACGAGGGAGAAGAAAGAGAGAAGGGAAGAAAAAAGAGAGACACACACTTTTAGTCCATTTATAGCAAATACAATAAAGAAAAGTTCTCCCCCCGCCGCCCTCCTCCTCCCAGTGTAAGTTTGTGACAGGAGGTGCCTGTGTGGCTGTGAGGGATGGCCTGGGGATGCCTGCCCATTTGGAGCCGGCAGCGGCAGAGCAGTAGATCACAGTCACCCATGCACCGATGCCCCTACCAACGGGGCCATCAATTGTGCAGGAACAGACACAGGCTTGCTGTTTCCCTGCCTCTGGGACAAGGAGGCTGGGAGCTCAGGCTCCCTGATGGGGAGTCAAGAAATGATTTGTCACACAGAGGAGAAGATGAACCCCACCAGCTGGGCCTAAATCACACCCAGCCACCCACCGCTGCTCTGCAGCCCAGCTCCAGGTCCCTGGGGCTTTGCCTGTGTGAGGGGCTGAAGCCTTGCAGGGAGGTTGGTAGTGATCAGAACTAAGGTGGGCAACAATAAAATGTGTACAATTGCTCAAGATGAGCGCCCACGTAGGGTGGTGGGGTAAGCTCCTCCTACCTCTTCTTCCCATATCCCCACAGACAAACATACAAATTCCTAATCAACAAGGGGAAAGGAAAAAGGGCAGAGGGAATAATAATAATAATAACTAGGAGGGTCTAACCCAAGTCCTAGTTTGGAGTAAGGCTCTAGGCCTATGGTACCACTTGTGATGGGAAAAGAGCCTCCTGATCATGGCTCCACCAGCCTTCTATGCAGGCAGCTCCAGGACTGGGTGCTAAACCAACCCTCTGCACGCATGTGAATTTTAACCCCCACTGTTAAAATTAATAAAAGTTAATAGTAATAATAAATTAATTTTAAAAAGCACACATACTTCGAAAACCAGACAAAGTGGCTATATTCCTCAAAAGCCAGATGTGTGTTTCCAGGTGCATTTCACACATGCCATGTGGCAGAGGGGCTTTGTCAGGTACACAAGTCTCTAATGTAAATGCCCTCCTTCAGTTTCATTATTGGTTTAAAACACAGAGACATTCCTCTAAACAAGCATGATTGATTGCTGAATCCTTGGCCGATACCCATGCTCTAAGTACAGCCTTCTTTTATCAACTACACAGCACATGCGAGTTTACACCAACACATCTTGAAGGAGTACTGATAAAGACACTTCATTTCAAAGTTGCTCCGCAGTTCTAGAAGTACACAAGGAATCTCAAATTATTAAACACTGGGCACAAAAACGGTAACCAGAAAAGGAAATGAAAACACCCTTGGGAAATAAAACTTAAGTGCTCTTACTCTACAACCCGCATGCAAGCAAGAATGATTGACACCAGTGCCAAGACTGCACTTCAGTTGTCAAGAGATTTGAAGTCAGGGCTAAGTTTTCACTTGCACCTTGCTCTGGTGTACTTGTTCACACAGCAAAAGCACCAGCCAGCAATTCACTAGGTGACTACTTTCAGCAAGCCTGATACCAGAGTAACTCAACCTATGTGCCTTTGTACAAATTAGATTGGAAACACGCTCTGTCCTTATGGATACCTGGAGCTGAATTTTGGCCATTATACGTATAAACTAGCTACACCATTGCCTAGAATGCATTGCTCACTAGTTTTCTCCCTGTTCTCTCTCCCCCCAAGTAGCAACAAACATGAAAACCCAGCACAGTAGCCTATTGAGCACTTAATTATTTTTCTATCTCCACGTATTACTGCAACCAGGGTCTGCTGACTTATCAGCATCTTCCAGGGACAGAATTCTTTTTACAGCCAGCAGTAATTCTCCATACAGAGAATTTCCAGGGTTGGGTCTGAGGAGAAATAGTTAATGGAAATAGACAACAACATTACAGAGTTTAAACCCTTTGCCCTTTTCTGCTTTTTATTAATATGCACAGGCACTAGTCCCTGCTCTGGATTAGCAGGGTTTAAGGTTTCAACTTTTTACACCGAAGCTGGTTTTAGTTACAGAACTGCAAAAGGGGGTCTAAAACTTTAAAACTTACAGGAGGTTTTTAGAAACTTGCTTGTATAACTAAAAAATAAAATATAAATCACCCCAAAGTCATATTTTCCATCAGGTTTCTCTTTAGCCAGAGTCTTTTATGTTAAATTTCAACCTAGAGTGAACTTTCACTGATGAGATGTAAACTCCTATAAAAATAGGGGATTACATTCCATTTGAAATTCTGACAGACCCTTAAGCAGAGCAACCTAATGTGTGCTAAAACAGTTCAGAAAGAAGAAAGCTAGGGTGATTTGTGGGGCTGTATAATCACTAGGATGATCAGATAGGATTTTGGTTCTTTTACTCTTCCATATAAAGATAATATTTGTTAAAACTGCCATCCTGGTATACAACAAGAAGCCGATGTCTGTCTGCAGGCTCCACTTTTATACTTTCCTTCTCAAAACATGCATGTGTCATGAATCAAGGTACTAGTGACTATTATGGAAAAGTCTGATTTTTCAAATTGCTGAATGAAATTCAAAACCTACTTTCAGTAACCTAGAAACTAAAGTAAAAATATGGTTTGTTTTAATAAGTTTTCCCCTTTTTTGGTTACTTGAGGAAAAAAAATAAAACGAGAAAAACAAAAAAGCAGCACTTTTCTTACTGCATCATCCATCTTTCTCCCCATTATGAAGTTATCGCCGTGTGCTGCGACGAGTCAAAAGTTTCTGTGCATTGTCTGCCATGCAAAAATTCCCTCAGAAGTATTTAACTACACATGATGGCATTTTTGCAATAGTGAGGCATATTCATTGACCAAACAGTTCGCTAAGCATTTGCTTCATGCTCCATGCCACTGAGCTGCTTTTGGTAGGGGATAGATGAGAAATTTGACAGCACCCACGCTCCAGGACACGTAACAGTCAGAGGTTTGCAGGAGCTCCCCCAGCGTGGAGCGGGAAACTCGTCTTGCAGAAACGCTGCCTACTCTCACGGCAGGCGAGCCACTCCAGAGTGCCAAAAGGGGAAAGCTGTCTAATCTTGTTCTGGTTCAACTGAATCGTTCAATAAAGTTTCTAGAGTAAGTGCAGGCAAGACGCACCAGGCCAAATTATTGACAGAACACACTGTCCACCATGGCAACAAGTGGGATTCTATAACAAAAATGTAAGCAAACAGCCCACTTCTCCAGCAGCGTCTGCCAAAGGGGCTTTACAGCCAAATACACGAGAACTGTTTTGTTACTGCTCTGCTCATGTTTTAGAAGCAGGGCCAGCTTTAGTGTCAAAAGAAACATTTGATTTACTAAAATGTTGCAGAGACACAAATGCCAAAGTTCATCTCCACCTGATTCCCAGTGGTGGGAGCCCACCAACTCCAGTATAATTCATCCCACCTTTTGTGGGTGTAAGAGAGAAAGGTTAAATAAGAGAAGAAAAAGAAAAAAATAATCATGCCCCAAGAGCAATCTGCATAAGCTTCTCTTTCTTGATGTATACCCTTACTCTGACTTAACAAGCCAGTAGCCAGAGACATGCGTTAGAAATGCCCAGTCTAGAATGATCACATTAATCCAGGATTCTCCCATCCACTGAGAAATACCTTATTTAGTCCTGCTATTCTAATCAGGAGCCGTTTTTATTAGAACTGCTGAGCACTATGGAGCACCTCACTGAATCAAAAAGCTTTTTCAAAAAACTCATGCTGGATAGTATCACTGAATAAACGTACTTTTAATTGCTCAGCTAATTTACCCAGAAAGTTAAAAAAATCAGTACAAACCAAAACCTAATGAAAAAAATCCATATAAATTTCTTTCCCTGTTGAATTTTTTGTTGTTTTTTTTTGTTTTGTTTTGTTTGTTTTGGGGGGGTGTTTTTGTTTGGTTTGGTTTGGGTTTTTTTTTGTCATGAACCAAGACAAAGTAGAAGCTCTTTTACTTTAAACCCCTTATAGTCAGCAACTAAAAAAAAGTTGAAATCTATTGATACACCACACTAAAAATCAGTCCCAACACACTTCAGAGACACCCCCGCTTAAACAAGACAACACCAAGCCAGTTAAATCTGTTTATGTATTAAGTTTCATCACCACATTTCTGCATGCAAACTTGCAGAGAGCATTACTATCTCCGGAATGATCTGCAAACGCACTTAGGCTGGGTAAGAGAAAAGACAAGGTACTTACAACTCAGTCCAAGAGACCCTGGCTGACGGTCCCTCTAAGCTCTCCTCTTCTCTTACCAAAATTCTCTGGCTACCAGGACATGGGCATTCCTCCCTCTTTTCCTCTTTCTCTCTTTCCCCCCCTCTCCCCATCTCCCTCCCTCTCTCTCAGAGGCAGTGCTTCTCCCATTAGAGGAATTAAAAGTGGTTGGTGCCATGCTAAATTTAACAAGCTCATTAGTATTCTTCCTGTGTGCTTCCTAGTGAACTCTCCCTATTCAAGCAGCTCTCTCTAGCTGAGGGGTCAGGCAGCTAATCATTAAATCAAACTAATGTCACCCTATCACAATCGGCCTAAGAGAAGGAGGGTTTATTATTTCAGTTTATGCTAAATAAACGGTTTTACAAATGGTCTCCAAGCAAGGTCAACAGCAGCTTCAATTACAAGACAAACTTAACAAGAGTTGCTATAAACCAAGTGCTCCATATTGACCTAAGCACAAGCTCGGCTCTGCATATTGCCACTAGCAGGATTGTACAGGAATGCATATTGTAAAATAAAGGAAAGGGTAATCTTTTCTTTGCCAGAATTTGTGACTGCACAGAGACTGCTCATTCACCTCTCCCCAACCAGATTGCTGCTCAGCTCAATTCACCCCACACAAAGGCTGAAGACCAGACCTCAATGGACCGAGTGAAACATGTTCAAAACTAGGCTCTCTATTGTGACTGAATTTCTTAACATCTTTTCAAAAAGCGGAGAATGCCTTGAGGCTAAAGGAAGAAACAGGCTAATGGTGAATTGGGAATACTGAGCAAATTTCAGAGCCCTTTCCTCCTAGCTTTTGAGGTTGAAAGCAAGCTCTTTCCTTTCAAGTTTCAAAGTCCTTTTTCCTCCCGCAGTGTCACAGAAGGATTTGAAAAGAAGGTAATTGTGCTCACAGTCCCCCTGATCAGAGCTTACGTCCTATTTCTGGTATTTCAGAATACTTCTTGCAATAATGGTGCATATAGCTCAATCCCTTAACCATCCTGCACTCTGCAATTGCTCATTAAATGAACAATTGCTGGTATAAAATGCCTTTTATGTTCAAGGTCTGGATATAAGATAAGCATTCTAGTACTCTAAATTTGGTTTACTAAGGAAACTCTCCATCATTAAATTACAAAACTGAAGTCAGAATATCAGTCTTTCCCAGAAAAGTAGCATTTTAGGTTGCTGTGAGCCAGAAGGAAGGGGAAAGATGGAATGTAAAAAAGATTGATTATTTAGATTCTTAATAGAGCACATACCTAAGTAAGAAAGCAATTCCCTTCATGTTTAAGAAAGTCTAAGTTTTTGACGCTTGATATTTTCTTTCTCGAAATGATGCAATAGAGCAACTGCCAGGCTCATTAGGACACCTGTATCTGCACCTTCTTGCATACACACGCTGATCACTACTCTCTGGCCACCTTAAGAGCAAACAGGAGGAAGTAGATCAGGAGGATTGTGCCTGCCTTTGAAAACAGTGCATGCTGTAACTGAAATTTTGTTTTGGGTGGGTACAGTAGTTTGAATTGGGCACTCCTGGTCCCAAGTTTGTTATTTTCCTGCATTTGGAGAAACTGCACAAGAAGTACGCACTCTGGAAACAGTAACACAGATATGAAGCACAATGTTCATAACTGGTTTTAAAAATAGACTCCAATCACAGGAGAGGCTACAAAATCTGTTAGATAACAAGTACTGTACTCACTTTATTAGCAATGCTTAAGCATACCTTATACAAGACTTTTGTGTTTATAAATAACATACATTATCTGAGCTCACCACTGAAAATGTATAGTTTTATATTCCCACTTGAAATGGATTTTCAGCTTAGTTATTTTTCCATTATCGTATGTATAGTATTTTTCAAGAACTGATTTGTGACCTCTGGAATATGAATACACAGTTCCTTTTTGGTTTTGTTTGTTTGTTTTGAAAAACCTGTTATATTCTTTCTTTGTAATCTTAAACTTTCACTGGAAGAAAAAGGAGTTATCAACAAAGCAGAGAGGACCCCACAAAAACCTACTTAATACTCTCCACACTCTTCCTTATTTTCCTCAACTGTGACATACGTTCATTTTTGCTGCATCTACTGCACAACTTAGTTCAGTTCTGTTTTCAAAAGTACAGAGGAAGACAGAACATATTGCATCGATAAAGTGCCTATGATTTTGGAAACAGAGCCTGATTATACACTCCTCCGGGTCAATGGCAGAGCTCCCACTGACCTGGACGAGACAAGACTGGGCCTGTGCAGAGCCCACACTGCTCCAACACCAAACCACCAATGCACTGTTATCAGTAGAACGTCGCTCGCAGCCTTTTCCAACTGTGTACGTAACTCTTCCCCAAGACTGCTGGAGAACTTGAGAATGGTATGAAGCAGCTTAAAAAACTCAGGTGAACTTTTTCAGACCCCTAAATCAGAGAGAGCCTTGTTAGTAGCAGTGCCTTAATCTCAATTTTTTTATTATCCAGATGAGTTTACACTGCTTGCTGCCTCCCCAACTGCTCCCAGCTAAAACCAACTGGCTGAAGTTAAACAGATGTATATGAAATCATGTAAAATAAAACTACCTTTCAAGTTTCATACAAGCAAACACCTACCGGATTTAACTGAGAGTCTGCATCCTCAAACCCCAGGATCAGATCTATAGAACAATGCTAAAAATCTTCTATAAGCTGAAAAAAACCTAGTTAGGAAACACAAGAGGTAGCTGCGCACACAGCTATTTACACAACAAGGCACAGGGTGCTGTGGAAACCTCCTTGTTAGTCCCAGGACTCTCAACCTCAAAGATGGACGAGGAGGGCAGAAGGCAGGGCTGGGCTGCCTTACACATGATCCTACATCTCACTGATCATGCAGGATATGGGGAAAGAAAGAGAGAAACATTTGGGTATATGCCTGAAGTTACTGACCTGACACTTGAGCCATCCCACTGTCTTTAATGACTTCAGAACAAGCTGCTGAAGTTGCTTGCTGTGAACCAGATTCCCACAGTATCCTGTTGGCCAAGTTTGCCTCAAGCTGCCCAGCTGAACCACCAGCTAGCTGAGACGTGAAGCCTGAACCCCTGCAATGCCCAGCCGCAGGCCCAGCCTGCAGGGCTGAGACTCTCTGGGAAGCTAATGGAGGGACTAATTCTCAGCAACTCACAAGGTCAGCCTCCAAAGAAGTCGGAGCCTCATTCCTAAACAAGCCTTCTCCCAGCCCATTTCCACACAGGCTTTAAAATAACAAAAACAAACAATTTAAATCAAAACAGCTGAAAATCATTTTCTCCCTTCCCAAGTTCAGGGCTACGTGTTTCTCCCATGGCAGACAGTGGATTATTGCGGTGATACTTAACACCGCTGGAGAGCGCAGCCCCCAGCACTCTGGTTTAGGTGTTAGTGACGACATTGACTGCGGCAGGAGAAACACTAAACCCTGCACCTAGGTACCAAGCAGGTGGTGAGCTTTTAAGTTTACCTTCATGGGGCCTACAAGGCCCAAATTCTGCTTGCTTTACTCACACTGTAATCCCAGGGATTCAGTGAAACTACCTGTGCAAGTAGAGCAAAAGGGATGCATGTCCAGCATCAGAAAGGCTCCAACCATTTGGCACAAATAGTCTGTGCCTGAAAAATGCATTGGAGGTGTTTGTTAGCACGTGGAAATGCTGGAAATTAGCTTGATGAGAAAGGGGCTCTTAGTATTACAAGTGCTTTGTAGTTCCAGTGGATAAGAAAAAAAGAAAGCCTTAATGCAGAAGTAGAAGACATTTGAAGGTAGAATTAACTGGCAAAATTAACCTGTTTGATTTCTCCTTTTAAATTTGAAGAACTAGAAGGCCAGCAAAAGCATTTCCCTTCCTTGATATAATAAAATTTTATGTTTTGATTTTGCTGCCTAAGTGTTGGAAAACTCACATGAGAAAAAGAAATCTCTAGAAAAACCAACCTTACCTTATCATTCCTCCTTTGAAAATACTGCTCTACCTTACAAAAATCAGCAAATTCAGAAATGGCAAATTACTGTGCAACAGCCTCAGCAAACTAGAACATTTATTCAAAGTCTGCTGATCAGGGCTAAAACTCAAGCTTTGCACTTTCAGAATATCTTCAAGATCACTGCCCTTCTCCAATATCTAGCCTCTTCAAAGAGCCAAGAGACTCAAATACAACTTAAAGACAATGACAGACATGAGCATCTGACTATAGGCAGCCATTTCTCAGAAGGAAAAATTTCCTCAGCCTATTGCAAAACTCTCAAAAGGATCCTGATTTGAAAACATTATGAAGTTCCTTCCATTAGCCAGTTATTAGACTGTTAGTCACTGCTTACTTTGAGCAGGCTAATTAGTTACATCAAAGGCGCTACAATAAATTCCCAGGAGGGTTTGGAGGGGGATATATTTCTTAACCATCTAATAGCACGTTTATGCCTATCTGAGGGTAACTGCCTCATTTCGCTCAGACACTGGGGGACATATTCTGTGCTGTCACTTTCTACCAAGCCAGCAGCAACATCAGGCCTTAAAGGTGTTTGTAGCCTGATATAAATTTGATTAGCCACGCTTAAAAGCCACAAAAGAGTGAAAGAGGAGTTACAAAGCCTTTGGTGCACCATCTTCCTTTGCAACATCTTCAGCACAGTCACCTTGGCCTTGACAGAAAAAAAATTATTATAGTGTTGCATACGAACAGAATCGATATTTCTTCCCGTTTTCCTCGGGTGGGTGCAAACAGCTAAATGAAATCATTAACAAATAGCTAAGTTGTTTGCAACAACCCAGGCAACCCTTCAGTTTAGACGGCAGATATCACCTATTTAGTTGCGAAATTTAATTATTGCTGCATCCTTTTGCACAGTTGCAGTAAGAGTCGATGTTTCCACTATATCCCTGTACTTCTGGCCTCAGAAGCATACCAGTTGTTTAAAAATATGTTATGGGTTATCCAGTCCTGATTTACAGTGGCTGCAATCTCAGTAGTGGACAATGATTTCATCAAGGTCTCAGGGCAAAATTTGAATGCCATATACATCTCCCTGTGCATATGTGTATGTATTTCTATATCCACAAGTGTGATCACAGGCACCCTCAAGTTCAACTCCACCTCACATTCCATAAAATCCAACCAATTGCGTGTGGGGCTCTGTATGATACATGATGTCTGTACAGAAGTGTCCACACAGGCAAGCTGGATACCTGAACCTAGAAATGAGACTTTTCACATGCTCACATGCCTCATCAGTAGTCTAAGTAATTCAGAAGAATCCTACAAAATAAACATAAGGTTTACAGCAAAGGATGTTTTCAAACAAAGAAAAAAACTGGCCCAGAAATCTCTCTAACCCTGTACACCAAATGACTTGATGTTTTGAATGATCTTCTGGACATCAGTGCATTAGTTTAAAACAGCAGAGCTCCTAATCCACAGATATTGTGAAATATTCCTTTTAGCAGTACTACCAGGAATATGGTATTCTGAGAACCCCAAACCTGACATCATTTATTTACCTATAAACGTTAAAGTTCAGAAGCTGTCTTCCCTGCCCGGAGACACTCCTTACAAAAGAAAAAACTCTCCTTAAGCCTTTTGACCTTCCCAAACCTTCTCAAGGTCAAAACCTTGAGAAGTTTTTGACCTTCCCAAACACCAATCTGTTTTTCCCCCCCTGCTCACTTTCTTCTCAGTTTTCTCCACTAAAGAGGATGCACAAGCTCTCGCAGAGGTGCACGCTGCAATACTACCTCACACAGTGAGTCATCAAAAATACTACCACCAGCCACAAGCAAGCAGCTTGGGTCCCAGGATGAGTGCATGTGAGTGGGCAAGGAGGGATGGAGATTGGAGAGCCTGGAAGGAAAGGATAGACGAAAATTTTGATAACATGGTCTCCCCTCCCCTCATCTAGGGGTAAAAATGCTCTTAAAAGCTTTGGAGAGAAGGCTTGTGGTACATGGAGTTAGAGAATGTCCTAGTTAGAACAGCTGGGACCAGTTCATCACTGTATGGGTGCAACCCAAAACTGTGTATTCTACAGCCTTCCATGCCATTTCCCAGAAAGTGTTAGCAATGAACCATTTACACCCTCTGCCCAGAGCAGCCTGACTCCTCAGGCTATAAACTGGGTGTTAAGAGGCCTGCCAGATAGGAGGGTGCCTCCTGTCCTCACACCCATTGTGGAACTCCCCGCCCTGAGGGAGGCACTGGGAACTCCTGCCTGAACTGGAGAATATATAATCTCGGAGTCTTGGAACTTTTTTAACCACTCGTGGGATCCAGAGGAAGACTGCAGATCATCACTCTCAACCAGACTGCAACCACCACTCTCAACCAGACTGCAATCACCACTCTTGACCAGACTGCAACAGCACTCTCACCAACAGGTTTTCCCCTCTCCCTTTACTTTGGATTCAGAGGGCCCAAAGAACACCACTCTGTTCATGCCCCAGGGTGCTGGGTTATACATTTGGGTTTTGTGGGTTAAGACCAATTGTTTGTCTGTATAATCGTACTTATTGTATTATTTTATTAAATTGTTATTCTGACTTATAATCTCTCATTTTGAGTTGGGTTCATTTCCCCTGCTGGTTTACCTTTAAACCAGCACAAAGAATTGACTACCGCTCACCAACTTCCTCGTCAGAGCTTCTTCTCCTCCCTTCTTCACTTCCACTGCACACTTCTGGCCAGGGTTTCTAGCCTCCGGTAGGGTCCACCAGCCTTGCCTGCTACATTTGAGAAGAGGCAAGAAAACCTGAGACACACCAGTTTTGTCCAGGTTTCTGAACACGACCTCATAGGGAGAGGACCTGCATGCCAACCAGATCGCTTTATGGATCAAAACAAGTTGATGGTTAATGTTTTCTGTGCAGTTTTAGGGATGACGAAAACTGATTTTCAGACTTCATTTTTTGATTATTTCCGCATTTGTCTTTCTAACCTTAGTACTGTGTAATAGATTTTAAAAGACAGTGGAATACTGGCTGCAAGCTTTTACTGATCAACCATATACACATACTTAAGTGCTTATAACTGTCTTAAGCAACATTATATATTTCCATTTATCATTAAGTAATGGACACCTGAGATCATAAAGATAGCCAAGTTAGAAAAACACTACCATGTTCAGAAAGAAAGCATCAGAGCAATTTAAAACAGCACTCTTTTCCTACTACACTAGCCATGGCCGTTCAAAAAGACGATTCTTAAATGGTTAATCATATTTTGCTGGCTTCATCTATGCACAATCTGGCAAAAGGAGATTTCAATGTTTACTTATGATTTTTTCCTTCTCCTTCTTGGCTACCTAGATTTTCAGGCAACATTCATTTCAGAGAAAAATGAACTAAGTTTCATCCCAAAACAACATAAATAAACATGATTTGTATGGAAAGGAGGCTGGGAAAGGGAAAAGGAATCACTTGCAAAGTTCACTTGGCTATATACAAAGCAAAATAGATTAAAAAAAAAGTCACTGTATAATGTCCAGGAGTATAGTCACTTCTCTGTGCTGCAGAGGAATGCAAAACTGTAGTCAGTGAAAAAGGATCCATTCCAATACAGAAAGTATTCCAACAAGAGAATTAGCAAGTTTTGTTGTTTTTTCTTTTTATTTTTAAAAAACAAAGTAGTACTGCATCTTAAATGTATCACTAAGAATTCTAACTATTTCTAAACATACCAGGCATGATAGAATCAAAACTGGAAAACACCTTCCTCCACTTCTGCTAATACATTTGGTATGATAAAAAGGTGCAACACTTGCACTAAACAAAAGCAAGGCAAAAAGAAACAAAACTAATTTCAGAAAGGGTGCTTCCTCTTGACAAACAAAGAAAAAGAACCAGAACATTTTTTAAAGGAAAACATAATTTCCACAAGCATTTCACACACAACTGTCATGAGGGACTGAACTTCCAAGTTTCTGCAAAAGTAAAACTGTTGTGGGAGGGTGGAAGAATTCATGGCAAACTCTGGACATCGAAGATCTTTCTGCTCCTCATATCTCACCCTGGTATTCCACAAGCTGCTTCACTTCTCACAACTTTGTCTTCTTCATGCACCAAATGCATAAAACACTGATAACTGATTTCATAAAAGGATTTTTATATAGCAAATAAACACAATATGACTGAAGGATTCAAGGGCCATTTGATTTATGTACAGTAACATCCACTTAGATTTCAAGACAGAATATGTTGAACAGTCAGCCCAAAGCTGCCCTAGAGATCACCCTGTATGCTAAATGTTCCATTTCTGAAAAACAGTGTGCCTCCCACTTCTATTACATAAAATGGTTGTCCACAACTTGCACAACTTGTCCACAAAAACATAATTGTTAGCCCTACTGCTATTCTGTCAGCAGAAGAGATACCTCATCCAAAACACACTGCTTCCCCCTCTTCATAACTTAACTATCTTAAGTGCTGAATGATGGCTTTTAATAAGCTTCATAAAAAAAAAAAAAAAGAATAATACCAGTGGACTTGATTTACCAGCATCTCTACAGGTTGCTAAATAGCTGAAGAAACTTTTTGCAAAAGAGCAGCCATATTCTTTCTTCCCCAGTGCAAAAGAGAAGTTCCATCTCGCTGGCACCATGAAGAATTCATTTTTTTCCTTTATAGAGAAACCATAACCTCTTGGATCTATAATAGAGTTATCTCTCATATCATACTCCCAAATTCATCAGATTAAGAATAATACTTTTATGCTAATCTTAATGTTCATACCAGCTTTACCACAAGTCTTGTAAACATGAAAACTAGAAGACAACCTCTGTTCTAAATACCTTTAGATACCTCTACAGTTATTCATGACAATGTTGTCAACCATTTGTTTTATTAACATATCTCCCTGCAGAGCATATGAGATTTAACACATTTGTTCTATAAAATTCAGTTAGCCTTTTTAGATGCACCAGAATTGTAACATCAAAACTGGCTAGCTGTAAAGAAGAAATTTCCATTAGAAAATGTTTTTTTTTCATTGCAAAAAGACTGACAGTCCACAGCCATCTCACAGCAGAATACATACTGGGCTTGCTTGTTGCAACTCCTTTCTAAAGACTAGACAAAAATCTTTTCCAGAGCAGTAAGGTTACCACTGTCAGCTGCACTGAACTACATACTTCCCTCTCTTTCGGGTCTTATCTTCAAAAATCATGGAAACAAAGATGTAAACTTGGACATTAAAGAGTGTTAACATCAAAGTACATGCACTACTTTTGATATTAACCAAAGCCTTGAACCAGCAATCTAACTGGCACAAATCAGGGCTGTCTATGTAATTTCAGAAACAGCTGAACTGAGCTCTCTGCCGTGGCCTGCATTTGCTCACCAACTTTTCAAAGCACAGTATCCCTGTATGTTTTTACAACTACCTGCCAATCAAGAAAGCAGCAGGAATCCAAATTCACTTCTTGGCATCTTCACCATTTATCTGCCCACATTTCTAACACATGAAGCTTTCTATTTCTTTCTTTTCCTTCAATAAATTTTAACATCTCTATCCAGGGCAATTTCTTCACATTGACACAAATCATGGCCTGTATAACATCCCTGCCATTTGGTTTACATAAAAATTACTGTTTATTTCAATTTAACTGAAAAAAAAAAGAATACAGAAGTGCATAAATAAACTATGCAAACAGATGCCAATAATATACTTGTCTACACAAGACTCTCAGAACATGTTACCTCATAATATGTCATACAACTTCAGCCGCAGCAACACAACATGGCTTCAACTAGTGCAGTGTATGCATCTCAAGGTACCAATATAAACATCAGGGTAAATGGAATGGAAGGAGGAAAGGGAAGAAAGGGAAGAAGGGAGGGATAGGGAGGGAAAGAGGAAGGAAGGAAGAGAAGGAAGGGAAAAAAAGATGCTCAGATTTGGATTCCTAGCATTTTTGGTACCTTATTAATGTTTTATATTAACAGGACAAAACCCAGGATCCAGGATGCATGCTGTGATGCAAGACACTGTACTGCATAACTGTACTCAGAGGGATGGCTCTCCTCCCATACTACACCCTTCTTTTCCCTCATTTCTGAGGGAGGTAAGGGTGAATAATATCAAGGGAAGGCAGAATGGAGTTTGGTATCTACTCTACATATCTTTCAAACCAACTGATTGGATTAAGCCATTTTTGTATGAGGCAAGAATTTCTATACTAGATTTCTACCAAAAAAAAAGCAGCAGCCAGGTGGAAGAGATGCTGTAATACCAAACCTCTCACATCAAGGTTGCAGAGTGATTTCTCTGCATCATACGAGAAAGTATTAAGGGGCAAGGTGCAATGAGCATCTCACCAGAAAAAAACTTTGATCAGAGTCAGCATCTTATTAGACACAAGAGAATCAAGAGAGAAAGCCATGCCCTGGAGGCAATTCCCATTTCTACTCCAAGCAGCTTTGCATTTTGAGCAGAGCTGCTGATTAGGGATGTGACTTAGAGCAAGTTTCCAGGATAAATCTTAAAACAAAGCAGTGCCAGAATGCAACAGAAAAATTACATGTGGTTCTGTGAACTTCAGCAGTGTATGGATGACCCAGACATCCATAGTGCTTGTAAGTTATTGAGTATTCTCTTGAGGACCAGGCAGCTATCTTCCACAGTCCCCCTCAACCACCGAGAAAGAGAATACACAGAAATGCTTTCATAAACCCCATGGGTTTGTCAACCACTCATGAAACTATATGCAGACATGGAGACTGACTATAGAAACTATTCTGCCAGGCTGACCATAAATTCTCTCACAAACTGAAAACACTACACATGCACAGCCTTAATGAAGAAAAACAATTAAAAATGTGGCCCAGGACTGATCGTAGTCAGCTTCATAGACTAGGAGCATGGTTGTAGAAATGTCAGGTTTGTATATCAGAAAGCTGGATTTACTGGCAAAAAGGTTCTCTCCTCAAGTCTCCTCTCCTCAACTTCTCAACAAAACGGCTCTTCACTTCAGTGAAAGCAGGAAAAAATGGCAGTGGGCCCAAAGGAAGCAGGAAACAAATTGCAGCTTAAACCAAAAAAATACCTATGGTCCATCAAGTTGTCTTGTTACTGAGGAGTAATTAAAATTTTAATGGAATGCAAGCAGGTTTCTAATCATTAGGCAACACAGTGTCAACAATATGGTTGAGGGATAGAAAAAAAATCTTAAACTTATTCACGTAGGACTCTGTCCTGAAGCTACTCATCTGTGGAACACCAGTCACAAGAGTCCCTTATACCACTGCAACTACTTTGCAGTAGTAGGTCGTTAATTTATTTTCTCTCATCCCAACTTGTAATATTTTACTTGTAAGAACTTGAGAGCAGGTATGCATTTTTGCCACAAGTGTAACAAAAAATGAACGTGCACTCTTTATGAAGCATTATACATCTGTGCACACACAGAGCTATCAGAACATAAATAACACAACAAGAAAAAGGACAGTTTGAAAGTAATGTCAAGCACACAAGGCATGGCAAAAATAAAGTTGCTTGTGCAGCATCAGTTACAAGTTCACATGTGTAACTACCGTCTGCTTCAAGATGCCTACAAAGTAACATGCCATTTTTTTCTGCAGGACCCCAGCTTCATCCAGCTCATGGAGTGGACAACATGTGTTTAATAAGCAGTTTGCCACTACCTGATTCTCATCTCGGAGTTCAACGTGTGGTCCCTCTGCTCCATGTACTGTGCTTCACTGAAGCCTAGTTTCTGCAGACAGAATTAACTTCCTCATGGGCTTTCTCTGACACTCATCACAATATCTGAGTGCTTCATTAATATTAACAAAATGTATTTCACAACAGTTCTGCAAGGTGAAGAGATGGTATTATCCTCTACCAAAAGAGACTACCCATTTGGTGTCACCAGTTTTATGCACATAGTCTGAAGAGCCTGAGAACCCATTTTTGGAGTATTTAGCATCATTTCTACTTTATAGAGATTGTGTTTTCAAGCATTATCTATGACTGCATGTGTTAGCATGCACAAATGACTGCCTTTTTGAAAACCAGATGCGAGTTACATATAAAGAAAAAAAGCAAAAACATCTATATTGGTGGTGTTGAGTTGCTCCAAATAATAAGAGTTCCAGGTTTGATGTAATTAATGACACCTCAAAAGGTCCTACATATTTGCACTTTTGTGGTTGTGACTGAAATTTCCTCACTTCTGGGGTCATTTATAAAAAGTCACTCTACTAGCAGATATTTTATTATCTAAAAGGTAAGTTCAGACTATTATAAAATAAGAAAGTGGGGGAGAAAGAGAGAAATATTATAGTCACATGTCTGTTTCTTCAGGCCACCACACTAGGAAGGGATGAATGCCTGTGATCATTTAATTAAAGACTGCATTATAATAGACAGGCACAGAGAATTCCATGTTGGCATTCCTGATTTTGTGATATAAGTAATATTCCTTTAATTTAATGACTTGCATGTAGCTTCACTGAGTATAAAAAAAAGCAACAAAGAAAAAAGGAAATGGGAAGCTGAACATGGCAGCAGTCAGAAATGGCAATTCAACCCACTGACCCTTTGAAAGCAAACAAAACACTTTGTAACCTTAGTAAATTATCATTTTCCAAGATATTCAGGGCAGAAGATGACAGACAGCATGTCAAGAGTTCACAGACAGTTGCTGATAAGGGCACATTTTGCATGTTGAATCTCACCTCAGGCTTTAAAAGGGAAGTTTGTTCTAGTGTGAACAAAATTGTTGCTTCTTCCACTAAAATATACTTTTTCTGCCCCATCTTTCACCTTGTTATTTTCAAAATGCTGCCTCTTCCCCACTACTATCTTCTCCTCCCGGTCCTATTTGCTATTCCAACCCTGCACTCCACAAATCTCTCATCTCAGACCCATTCTCTTCAGCCAATATCTGTTAGCCATGAAATCTAAGCTCTTTGTCCTATTCCTTGTGGGAAGAATCTCCTTGCTCAGTAGTTCCCATCTTCTCTCTCAATCTGTCTTTTTCTTAATCTTCAGTCATGCATGCCAGTCATTGTGCCCCATTCCTGATGATTCCCTGGTTTTCCCTCTAGGTTCCCTGTCCAATCTCAGCACTTGAGCTTGGGCTCCTTTCTTCAGGTTCTTTTTATGAGATCTTTTCTCCCTCACCCCTTTCTCCCTTCTGACAGGGCTCCCACTCTCCAACCCACATTCAATTAAACAGAAACTTTCCCCCATCGTTCTCAGCATCAAACCCTGAACTAGCACAGGAAAACTGATGGGAGTGTCTTTCACATGATATTCAGAACAGTGGGGATCCTGTAAGATCTTCTTCAGTTTCCTCTTGCTTTTCCCTTTACGTTGTTAGCATTGCCTTTTCTTTGATGCAGCTGGCTCCTAGTAGTGACAGACGAAGTACACGGTCCTAAGGTACACCTGCATGCTTTTCAGGAAGAAGAAAGATAATACCTGAGGAGTAATTATCCCTGCAACTCTCACAGTTGCAGTTAAGTCTGTGGAAATGCCAGTTCATACAATCAGAACTATAAAGTAGCATCCATCTCACCTAACTCTAGTTGTCTAGGCTCCTTTTATTGTTGGTTGCGAATTCACACCTCCAGACTGTGATTCAGCCTATCTCAAAATGGAAGGACTCATCCTTTGGACGTACATGACTGACTATAGATCATCCAGATGATTAATGCCAGTTAAAAACCTATCTTTCAGAAAAATAAAGGTAGATAAGACAAATCAACTATCCAACTTTTAGAAATACAGAGAATGCAAAGTGGTTTTTTCATAGTTTTCTGTAGAAGGTACTATTTTGCCATCCAGTAATAATAATAATAATAATAATAATAATAATAATAATAATAAATGCAGCCAATCCTCAATTTACTTCTGCAACTGTTTGGTCTGATTTAATCTTTCTATAACATAAGCACTCAAATTGAACCTAACAAATTTAATTCTCTATTACATAACAACAACCAGTATTGCAGGGAAACTTGAAGAGCAGTGAATAATTCTCTCTTTCAAATTATTCATCTAATCTTTACTGAAAAAACTTAAGTCCCAGTGATACATGCAGCTGCTTGGGACAGACCTGATCACCTTCTGTTACTGGTTAGATAATGAAGCCAGGCCAAAGAGTAAGAAAATTGGAACAGCAATACTGAAACAATAACCGAACACTGACTCTTGACTGCTATACAGACTAATATTTTTTAATAAGGGGTTATCAGTGATGATCTCAATGGTAAGATAACACAGCCAAATCAAAACAACCATAATTCTCTAAATTCTAGAGGAGAACACCAAACACTTTCAGCCTTATAACCTCTAAGACTATGACAGGTGTTTTTATGAGATAGGTAGATGGCTCCATTCCGAAATAAGTTCTCTTAGTCAGATGTCGTACTTCAGAGACACCTCACTATAGACATCCGAGTGCCTAAGATACAAAGGTACTGAATGCTGACAAGACCATTTACAGCAGTGAATCATTCAGAAACTTTCAGTTTGGGCATCTGAAGGTCAAGGTGTAAAACTATACAGACTGTATCATCACTGTGCAATTGTGGTCACGATTTACTGATTATACTGTCTTTAGCAACTGAATTTCCAAAACGTGTGTCCTAGAGAACAACTGGTATTAGTCTGTGCCTGGTCAGAAGACTGGAGATACAAGAGACCAAGATCTCCATGTGCAGCCAGCATTTCTATGACTTTCTCTATCTGTGTGTCTGTATCTGTTTTGACTGTTCAGACTATAAACTCTCCACAGCAGGAACTGTCTGTTTTTATCAGATATATATCCTCAACTGAGCAATGTGAGGCCTCTCAGAATGGGTCCTTCAAAAGCACCACAAAAATGTTTGGGGTTTTTTTCAGGCTATGGAATTGGAGTCTCTCATAGGACTACTGCAAAGCCTGTATTTAAGCATCAGTTAGCCAATGTGCATACAGTTGGATGCCTTTGCAATAAAAAGGTGTGCTGCCCATTCTGTGTAAACATGGTGAGGTCTCAGACATGGCTGAGTCTCACAAAGAAAGTGCGAGAAATCTGTTGACATGTTTAACTGGCATGACTCATATTTTACAAAGTAATATCTTGAATGCAACACTCAGAATATTCAGCCTTCCCTTCCAATTTTCATTTGAATGTGCCTTTTTTCACTGTTGCTGAGGTAGTTTGCCTGGACAACAGAAGACTGTGAACTTTCAAGTATTTCCCTCAACTTCCTTCCCTCTACCTCCATCACTGTTACCTCCAATAATGCTTGGAGAACATCACTTGAGCTGGGGCTGTCTGCTACCACTGATCTGATCACGTGGAGAAGAAAAAGCTCATGTACCCTATCTTGCTGAGAACACTTTTGTTTTTTTTAAATCCAGGATCCAGTGAAGATTGATGAACTGTACTGTACAATTAATTGTCGCTGTTCCCAGATGAGTTATTAAAGACATGGAGTAATTAAATCACATCTCGTCTTTCTTCTTACACAGTCAGGACAATCTCCATGTTAGAGAAACTAGGGTAGAAATAGGAGAGAAAAACTCCAGATTGCTTTACTTGCAGAGCTTGACTTAAGATGGCTTTGAAGCAGCCCATTGCTGGGAGACTTACAACCATGTTCTAAGTGTGGATGTTTGTAAATAGGGCTAAGGGTAACCTTAGTAATTCGAGAAAAATTCTCAAGCATTTGTCCTTAGCTGGTATACATTTAGATTTCATCTTTTGAGTTTTAAGTTTAATTTCAAACTCGGGGGAGGCTGTATTTACCACTGAGGGATAATATAAGTTTTAAAACACTGTTACCATCTCTTAACGCAAACCAATCTGGAGAGAAAATCAACCACAGAACAAAACTGGGACAAGGGAATTGTTAACAAAAAAATACTTTTCCCTTCAGCTCTACAAAGAGATCACAGAACAGCTCTTTACTCAAACCAGATTTTAGATGCTTCCTTCCGTGCACAGTACATATGGCTTGGATCTATTTTTTCGTTAAAACAGAGCTACATTTCTTCCTGTTAGTAAACATATCACGGCTTCTATGAGAACTAACAACAACAAAACTTTTCTTGCTTTTAATGTAGATTGAACATGGGTACTCTAAATAGGAAATAATTTCTCTGACCGTATGCATAAGCTGAATGGCTCTGTAAGAGATAACTAACAGGTAAAAATACAACCTTACACAAAAAAAGCCATTCACTTTTACACAACCAGCATTTTAAGAGCTCTGTATCTAGCAAAAAAGTACTTAAACAAAGACTGAATTTAACTTGACAAGAATACCTGTGTTACCACTTCCCCTCCAAGCTTACTTTTCCACCTTTCTTCTTATTCCACTTTTTTCTTTTATTTGCCACCCCTTTTATGCTTGCCTTTTTTCCTCAACAAAAAGTCACTGCCGAGTAAAATATAAAACGCTAGCACGCGAACAGATAATTCCTTCCCATTGCCCTATCACCCCTTCCTCTGCCATCCTGAAAGCAATACAGTCACTCAGAAAGAAAAGTTGATAGTAATTTTAAGCAAAGATAACACATGAAATATCGCAGGGTTTCATGCTTCACGCCTCACATATAACATGGCACTGTCCACCCACTCCAGCAACTGGCTCCTATGGATTTAATTTCCCTCCCAACCTTCTCAGTTTGCTGTCAAATACAGTAGTGAATTTGACCGCATATGTAAGCAGGAATGCAAAACTCCAGATTACTAGTAATGCTATTTGTCTATTTTGCACACAGAGGGTGGCAAAAAAAGCAAGGAATCTGCATAGAAAAATGTTTAAAAAACCGATTCAGCAGCTACATCTTGCTAATATTAACGATAAATCCAGCTGGCCAGAAATCCAGTAGCAAATGTGAGCATAACTGAGATGTAGAGAGATAACAGCATCTGGGGGTAGCTTAGGCAAACATAGGCAAAAAAAAGCTCTCTGCTGTATGAAAACTGAGCACTGGGATGGGGTGATGCACAGCAAAGAGGAAATCCTAGCTAATCCCACGGGCTACCCAGCTTTGGATGTGGCACTAACTTCCATTGGCAGCACGAGCCTGCAGTGGAAGACAAGAAGGGTACTGGGGAAGACAAACCTGTAAAGGAGATGATGTTGAAATGCTCTACAAATCAACTTCAAAAACTATGGACACGAGGAAAATATGCCACAGTGATGGCATCCAGGATTATCATGGTGACAACTGCATACAGTGCAATGAGCTTGGAAACGGCCAAAACAACAACTACAAGCCAGTAATTTTGAACAAAAAGATCTGATGTATCCACCCAACTCTGACAGACTAGTTATTTGATACTAATTGGGCTCTGTTAAAAGCACAGCAAGAAGAGGCTGTACTGTGGGGCTACGGACAGTAGTCATTTATCAATTCTTAACACAGACCTTCGTTATCGCAGCTTGGCATCAATACTGTGCTCTGAAAGCTTCCCACTCTGATATTTCCACAGTTGCTACTATGCCAATCACAATGACTTTCTCTGAAGCAACCAACTTTCCCAGCAAAAGGCACATACTAAATAATGACAAGCCTGAAGCTCTCTCATTAACATCCATCCATCCAAAATAAAAGCATGCAGTACATTGTTCCAACCTTTGTCCATACCTTCTCTTCCCATGGTCAAGCTGCCCAGACATCATTGCACATAAAAGGATCACAACAGCATCCTTGTTTTCATGGGTACCATACATCTTTTGACAGAACCAAACACTATTTTTTCCCTCTCAAAATTGATACAAATAAACAAGGTTATTGTCTTAGCAGGCTTGCAAACAAATGTACATCACAGATACTATCACTGTTGACATTTTACTTCCAGCATTTAAATCAGAGGTCTTGTCCATATAATAAGTACATTTCTTTCAAAATGGATGACCGCACGCATATATATAGTGGCAACAAGAGGAACTGAGATGTGTCTACACACCATTTGGAAGGGCTCTGGCTAAACCACTTGTGCTTTTCTTGAACTCATTTCTAGAAATATCTGGCCTGCTACCCCCGAGGTGTTTAGCAGAAGGCAGAGTGCAAGCAGACCAGTGACAAAGTGCACTGGAATGTCTCACTGCAAGAAACTGCCCAAATCAGACATAGAAGGATCGTTACAGCAGCCCATCAAAATAAAGGCATGACTGTCTAGTAACAGAAAACAGATCTGAGCAGTTCTTAGGCTGCTGGCCTTCATTAGCTCTCACGATCCAAACTGCATCACTGCTTATAAACCCTTCTTAGTAGAAGCTGTAACTTAAACAGCAAGAGAGAAGAGAGGCAGGGTTCAAGAGAGGACTTCTTTAAAGCCCCTGACAGTTATCCCTCATTAGCAAAGACAAACATTTCTTGGAATCAAAAAGGAGAAAATCTGAGGCTAAAGGAAGAGCAAGTTTGGTGTCATGGTATCCAGAAGGACATCACTTTGAAGTGTTGCTTCTTTGAAGTATGAGGAGTAATGGCAGAAATGTGAGATTCTTGTGAATGAAATTAAGCAACAAGGAAAAAAGTCAAAATACTCCTAGCATTCCTGAAGTATGCCAATAAGCAAGAAACCACAGCTAGGCTAGGCTGAGTATACTCCCACTCATGATACTGCAGTACCTGGACAAATATGAGAGCAAGACATACTGAGGACAAGTTTTAACTGATACTACCCCATACACTCCCCCTTCTTTCTCCTCTATGTCCTTTCAATTCCGAGCAGGAAGAGAAAAGTAAAACAGCAAACTAGAAAACATGATTTTAGTTTGTCATGTCAGCCGCCAGGATTAGCTTTTCAAAACAATAAATCACATGGTTATGGATATAAAAAGTTCACATATTACTGAAGTTCACTTTAATTGAAAGAGAGAACGATCCACCCTTTCTACAACAATGTCCCAACACTGAGAATCCCTCAAACAACAGCACCTCATTCTGCAAGACCTTTAGGTTTTCTCAGTGACAGTCAGCTCCAGGGACAGGGACACTCTCGAAGTACATTAGCAACATCAGCCAGTCCTCAGAGCCCTAGGTTTGGAGCAGTGCACACCAAAGCAGAGAGCTAATGCTCTCAGCGGCAGAGCTGGAAGCACAGCCCAGCAGCTGCAATTTGTCAGAACCCCACCCAAAACACTCATCATCTTTCAACTGCTAGAGTCCGTGTGGTCAAAAAATCTTCCTCTCATTTGTGGCAGTAAAAATTGTTGTTGAACTAAGTCCCACACCTTTTGGCAAGCTAATAACCAAAAAAACCCTCAGTCCAAATAATCTGTGTTTACTCTGTGTGACTCTGTTTACTCAGTGTTTACTCTGTTTAAAATCAGTGTTTACTCTGTGTGACCTCCTGTGTTTCTCTGACACATACTACGTTGATATACTGGGTCAATATTAGTTCAGATCAGTCTACATTTTATGCCAACTGCTCTTGCATCAATTTTTATCAAGTCAGATGGAGTTGTTGTATCCAAAACCCAAATGTTTTGTTTTATACCTTTCCTGTACAAATTGTTAAAGGCTTTGCATTGTTAAGCATCTGGCAAAAGTTGATTATGCACCATTAAATCTCTTCTTTCACAGGAGCATAAGTGGGTTCAGGGCAGCTATTAACATATGCCACGGTAAAACAGCATCATCCAGTAAAATTTCCATTTGAAAAAAACATCTTAAACATTGAAAAACACAAAGAAAACACATATATTTCTGTTCAATATTATACCTCTTCATTTAACATCTGTGCTGCTATTCTTCCACTTAGAGAACTTGCCCACCTTCTTGGGTGAAGATAAAATGTGCAGCCTGCTCCTTTAGAAGAGTAAGTTTTCAGCAAGTTTTGTGCTTAACACAGTAAGCACCATCTAGGTGACAGCCAAAGAATGCATATTTGATTTATCCAGGCCAAAGAGTTGCCTCAGAGTACTAAAAAATCCCCAAAATACTTACATCCCCAGAAATCACTCAAGTAAAAAGAAAATACAGAAGGAGGCCTTACACTTCTTATGGGGTTGCTCAGAAATTAGTCATTAGTTGGCTTAGAATCTAACATCTTTAATATTTACATAAAATATCCCTACAGCAACTACAAAAATTACCTGTCCAAAAAGAATAGCTACATGTACCTTCTAGCTGTGCTTGATACATTTTAGCAGCTTCAAGCAAGCAAGGAGTCATTGTTATGTGACCAGTCAGCAGAGTAGCAGCACAGACTGAGCTGGTCAAGGGGTCAGCAGTGATGCATCAGGTTTTCCTGGAAATAATCTGGCATGTACTGGCAAAATACTTGAATCCCTGTCCATTTAAACACACAAGTCACACTCAAGCTGCCACATCCACACAGGTACGACTTTCTCCACACCATTACAGGTTCATAGAGAACAGTGAGTAATCCCACACCTTCTACAGACTTCAGCATGGAGAAATCATTAGCATCTGTATTATAATGTTGTGAGTACAGATAGGCAGCACACACAATGGAAACAATAACTATAATTCTGTCTACACAAGTTAATGATATGTTATAAAATGAAATGTTAAAGGATTTCAATTGATTCCACAGAAGCCTTCACCTTCCTTGACTCCCAAAGGTATGCTAACAAGCACAAGTAGCCAAATATCAAATACTTCACTAGTAACTCATAATGTTACACACGTCATTTCTCCCCTTTTTGCAATGAAATCCAAAGGCATGCTCACCTCATCCAGGCCGCAGAGGATAGCTGTAGGAAGAACTTGAAATTTAAAAATCAAAAGAATGGGTTTCTCCTTTATTTCTTGAATTTATGATCAGCCTCGGCAAGCTGAAAGAGGAAGCTCTGTCTTGTCTCTGAAACTAGCCCAAACACTACAACCTGACCTCTCCAAAAATACTTCAATTTCAGTCTGGAGAAACTGTTTCCATGTTTCGTTTTGAATATCAGAGTAAAGGCTGACTTTTTAATGTGATGTTGTATCATTCCTAGAAATGCGGTAACACCGAAGTCAGAGAGGACTTTCTCTTGCAGCTTTATAACACAGAATAAAACACATTTAGACAGATGTACATTTTAGTTAATTATATTGTGTTCATCATCGTATTCAAGGAATCTGGTGGTAACATTTGATCAACCATAACACATTTGTTCTATATCATTTCTGTTTATAAACCACATGGAACCCATCACTTCTACCAGTCCTACAAAGAAGGCACTCAGCACCACCAGCCCTGCTCAGTAGTGTACAGTTCAATCATTTTGGCTTTTACAGAGCTCTTTGTAGTGCTGCTTACCATTGCTGCAACTGCAGACAATGCCTGCCATACTGACATGTCAGTAAGATGACCTGCTCAACAGATCACATTCCTACTTGAGATCTTCAGAACTAACAGCTTTTCTGCTGACTTAGGTCAAACCAGCCTCCAGGATAATTGCAGAATGAGAGAGCAAAGCTGCTCGACACCTGGAGCTGAGTTTAAAGGAAATGCTTATTTTAGTTTGGGAATATTTCTGTTAGTTTTCCCAGATTCTTACAGACAGGACACTTTTGGAATTAAAAACTTTCCTGTCAGCTTCATCTGGAAAATAGCAACCAATTAGCAAATCAAATTAAAATGAGAACAGAGCAGGGAAATGAGAATTATGAAATAAACTCTCATTGCACCTTTAAACACTTCTGTGTATGTGCCAAACTTTGCAGCATCTTTACCACAAATCAGAGTGTAGCCCCTTCACAGTCATGAGAGTAATACCTCAGCATTGCTGACCAGTATTCACAGGACTAACCCAGTCTAACAAGCCTCGACAGAACCTTATTTAAGAAATCTACTTATTTTAATATCAACATTTGGCATTGAAGTAAATGTTTATAAAAAGAGAAATAGTTTTCTTTGGGCACACACACTATCAGTAAGTGAACATAAAACATCAATATATACTGTTTGCTTACTGCAAATCTTGCAGCAATAAAATCTGTATCACATTCATTTCTAAACCAAGTTTGAATGCCTACAGCTTATAAACATCACCATCATGTGTCTGTAAAGAACTGCAGTGCCAGTATGTACAACCATTTAAATGATGTGATTCACAGATTTTCCTGTGTTTTGTGTATGTTGGCATATCTTGAGGGCATGCTCAGTCTAGTGTGGTGCCTGTTTTTCATTAAATGGGAACACTTTATAAAACAATAAATATAGCTTTTCATTAGAGCCCTGAGGCATCCATTCATTGCCTTATCTTGTCCCAAACAATTTTTGAAGAGACATATAATAAGAGTTCTCATTTTGCCAATTGCATTAAGGATTTAGGGATGGTGAATGAGCAGAAATAAAATCCGATATACATACGTCTACCTTCTTTTTAAACATACTAGCAATATCTCCCATTTCATTCTCTCCATCCTGCAGTGACTGGAGTCACTCCACTAATTCAGTGCTCAAGACTCTCAATGGAAACTAAAATATCATTACATAGGTAGCAGAAAAAGGGAAACTTTGACATATCTCTAACCAACCTGAAGAAAACTAGAATTGCCATTTCCATAAGTAAGACAGAGCTGAAAAGCAGCTCTAGAAAGCTCTAGGAACATAGAAGGTAGTGAATTTTGTTGCAATTACATCAAGTAGTGACTAAAGCATGAGAGACAGGTACTACTGAAATGAAGTAAGGTTATGCTGCCAAAGCAGCAACCCAAGACAGGCAACCAGGCTGAAGGAAAATCATGCAGGACAATTTCACAACAAAGGGAACTGTGGGGACGGCTGCAGTGAAGACAGGGAAAGAGACAAAGCAGACACTGGCCTGAGAAGTGCAGGGCAGTTTTAAATGGGGTTAACTCAAAAAAAAAGAAAAAAAAGAGAGAGGGCAAACAAGAGACATAAACAGGAACCTGGCAGAGAGAAATACTTAGCGAGGAGATCAGAAGATCAGGGCAAAAGGGTAACTCGAGAAAACTGAGAGAGGAAGGGAAGAAAACTGAAGAGGAGGTGAAGGCAGGAGAGGAAACAAAAACAGCCAGTCTTGCCATAGCATACACAAACAGAATTCCAGTTCCAAATCCTGGCAAATTCAGTAACTTCTTGTTTTGCTTTTCTGTGTCTTCCACTTATGCATCCTTATATTGCCTCCCTGCAGCAGGGCATCATCCTGTGCTAGTAACAGCTCCTGTCATCGTCCGCTGGGCAGCTCCACCAGGAACTCTGCCACCAAAAAGCCAGTGCCAGTTGATTTATGCTGTTTTTGTAAATCATGGTGTACTTCCACGTTTACCACTACAGACTACACCACTCATCACTTGTAGACTTCGGCTAATGAGAACTCTGGTGACTCTCAAAATATTTGCAAACTGAGGTTTCTTGTCATGAGAGTCATCAGTTGGGGCCTGCCTGAATATTGCCATTAAAAAAAAAAATTGTGGGAGAAGTTATTTTTGTTTCAGGTTTCTTTGGCTTCCTTAAGTAAAAAAAATTGTACAGGCCACTTCTGATGCATGAGGTTGCTTCAGCAGAAAGTCTGTGTTTCAGCTCAAGCTGTGATCTCACCCTCTCCTCCAACTTAAAAACATTCATACAGACTATTTTTCTAACTCTCACCATCCTAACCAAAACACGTGACATCACTCTTTCTATAGGTGTAAAAATGCCGTCTCTCTTTTCCACACACAGTATTGAATTACTTAATTAATCAGAAGGAAACTCTGAGTTTAAGAAGCAGGAAGAGAAGGGCTAGAAACTGGGGTTTGGTATGTTAAACCAACAGTACGTTAGTTTGTCATTACATTGTCATATTTTTTCTTCAGACGCAGGTCTCTCTTGAATGTTTTTACCTAGTTGGGTATTTTCTGTTTCTTTCTCTCTATCCTCAGTTCTGTTACCCTATTGTCTTTTCTATTTTCCTTGTGATTTACCACAGATGTCCTTTCAAAAACAAATGCTCACATGCTCATTTTTCCTTCTTTTCATTTTAAGCTTATGTCTGTCCTTCCTCCACCCACTGGCTCGCTTTCTCCTGGTTATCCATCACTTATTTTTAGCTTTGTTTTGGCTGTTTTACCTTCTATCTATCACCATTTTAAAAAAGTACTTCTCTCTTTTTTTTTTTAACTCAGATGTCATTTCCCTTACTTTGTAAGGAAGTCTCCTTGTTTCTTAATTTACCATCTTCCACCACTTCGCATTTAATTTTCCAACATCCCATAGCCCAGTCTTTCCAGTCCAGGACTGAACCATGCCTCCAGCAGAGCGCAAAGCACAGGCAAAGAAATATGAACCAAACTAGGAAGCAAATAAATGCAGCCTTGACTCAAATTCCCATGTCGAAACTGGACTGATGCCCCCACCAGCTGGTGGGAGTCCATTCCCTTTTCTAAACAGAGGAACAGCTTCCTGGCTGCAAAGGTATTAAGCCTGTGAGCCCTTGCTACCCTTCCTGTCTTAGGAGAGCACAGGACCTACCTCCTGCACCACTCTTACCACACAGTAGGTGCCTCCCCATTTCTCCTCCCTTGCCCTAGCAGAAGGAACATCTACAGCATTAGCCCTGAGCCAAGCAAGGCCAGTTTGATCTACGCTGCTGCCTTCACCAACACCTCCAGCTATAATACCTGCTGCCTGTTACCACAGAGACAACACACCATGGAGGCAAAAGGCCTGGGAGGGGAGAGCAGCAGGAGCTCAGAGCTGTCTTTCATGGGGATGCAGCCTGCGCACCACCCTCTGCTTCCCACTCCTCCACTCCCAGGCAGCAGGGAGTGAGAGCCTGAAGAGATCCTCCCTCCTGTAGGCAGCTAGTGGAAACCACTGCAAATTGTTTTATTGTCCTGACTCCTCTCTTCCTCCTTTTGCACAGGTGGGTAAGGAAAGGAAAGAGATCTTATTTTTCTGGTGAACTGAAGTAGTGTTATACCGGGCTTCAGAGTAAAAGCCAAGCCCTCCAGCAAGTAAGACAACAGGCCATCAAGGTACCATCTTAAACATCTACATCAAACAAGCCTCTGTATGTCAAATTCTTTCTAAACAATAGACGATTAAATGTAAGATATATGATCCTCCCTTTACAGAGGAGAATAGCATGCCCTGAAAGAATATAGACCCAAGTCACACAGCCAGTTTGTCAGACTCCGACCGGAAATGGTTTGGTCCCCAGCTCTCACTCACTACAAAACAAGGCTGCCTCGTTATAACTGTAAGAGATAGATTAATATTTAACAGTGATTCTTTAAGAAGATCTGGCTCGTGTTAGAGTTCCTTTTATTGCTCAGAAGCAATTAAGGAACAGCATTTACAGGCTCTGTAAAGCTGTGCTCAGTGATTGAAAGCTCTGGTGGAGCTGATTACAGCCAGAGCAAATCACAGGTGCTATTTAAAAAGTTAAGGATCCCACCTCATGCTCAAATCGTCCTGGGGCAGACCTCAGGAAGCACTTCCAAAGGGCACACAACACAAAGTGCTACGAACTAAACACTGAAAACTTGTTTCCACTCTCAGTCAAAACCAATGTAAACCAAGAGAAGCCATTCAGTGAGGCAACACCAAGACAAAACTATCTAAGCCTCTGAAGGAGTCCTGCCCTGGGAGAGGAGTTTCCCCCTTTCCTGGGCTGGCTTATGTTCAATGAGTATCATTGTTCTTGCCACTGACTTGTGACTTTAGTGACTCTTTTCTCATGAAGTTTCAAGAGTAAAAATTACTCTCTGTATAATAAAGCCTTCCCAGGGCATACTATCACTGATTTAGATGCTAAGCCACTCTTAACTAGTCTGCAAACACCAGTAGTTCCCTACTGGCACCCAAGCCGACCTTTCCTGTGTTCGAGCACAATGGCTCTTACCATACCTTGATATAACAGCACTGCCTGCTTAATTTCTGCTCTCAAGGTTACTGATTACTGGTTTATTTTCAAGTCTGGAGACCAAGACTTTGTGTTATAAAACATATATATATTCATATAAGAAATGTCATTAAAAATGCTTTGTCACTGACAAATAGAGCTGTAGCTGCACTGTAGAAACCAGAGAGAAATTTAGTCCATGTTTCCAGTAAAATTCTCAGTAAAATAGAACAAGAAACACCACCTCTTCCTCACAGACCAATGGAACACATATTCTTCCAAAACCTCAGGACTCATCAGGACAAAATAAAATCTGGAACCTACACAGCAATGGACTGTTCAGCCTCTTCATTCCATGCCAAAGTGATTCTTTTGGGGACATAGAGTCCACATATACAACAGCCAGAGACTTGTTTTTCCTGGTGCTCTGGTGATTCCTGCAGAACTAGAAGAGACTAGCAAAAAAAAAAAATCAGAAATTTTTTATACTAGTTTCCTGCTAAATACAAAATTGAAACACCTGGCATTATTTTAGTGTTAATTTGTTGGTGTAATATAGTGATGCCATGAGCTCATCTGAATATGGTATTCCAAAACATGGTTTTCCAAAATTGAATATTTTTATACAATCATCCCCACAGGAGGTACCCTTGAGTGTTTTGGGGTGTTACGCACCAAGTATAATGAAGCAATCTGCCTTTTGATTTCAAACATTCAGCTTGGTTTGCAATTGCTTGCACAGTACTATCCACCTGCAGCAAATAGTTTGGCGCAGTTGGGAAGACAGCATTGTGTTTAGGATAAGAGCAAAACAGAATAAAGTTTGGGAAGGTGTTAAAGTGTTCATCGTCGAGTCCCCTTGAGTTAAAAAGGGGATAAAAAACCCCATGATGAGTTTTTCCAGTGCAGTGGCCACTATGAACTTCGAAGAGAAGGATCAGCAGCTGTTTGCACTGAGGCATCTTTGTTTGTACTGCAGAAAACTCAGCAATTCCTATGAAAATAGAGTTTAGACAATACAAAGTATAATCCCACAATAAATTCCTGCCAATGCATAAATACTATACAATCTTCCTTGCTTCTCTCATCCTCACAGTCCAAATGTGTCCTCTACACTACATTGAAAGCAGACCCTATGCCCTTAATCATAGAATCATAGAATCAGCTGGGTTGGAAGGGACCTCCGGGATCATCAAGTCCAACCCTTGATCCACTACCACTACGGTTACTAGGCCATGGCACTAAGTGCCACATCCAGTCTCTTTTTAAAAATCTCCAGGGATGGTGAACCCAGCACTTCCCTGGGCAGCCCATTCCAATGCCTGATCACCCTCTCTGGAAAGAAATTCTTTCTAATATCTAACCTAAACCTCCCCTGGCACAACTTGAGACCATGCCCTCTTGTCTTGCTAATAGTTACCTGGGAGAAGAGACCAACCCTCACCTGGCTACAACCTCCTTTCAGGGAGTTGTAGAGAGTGATGAGGTCTCACCTGAGCCTCCTCCAGGCTGAACAACCCCAGCTCCCTCAGCCTCTCCCCATAGGACTTGTGCTCAAGTCCCTTCACCAGCCTTGCTGCTCTTCTCTGGTCCTGCTCCAGCACCTCAATATCCTTCCTGAACTGAGGGGCCCAGAACTGGACACAGTACTCCAGGTGTGGCCTCACCAGTGCTGAGTCCAGGGGAAGAATCACTTCCCTGGACCTGTTGGCCACACTGTTCCTGATCCAGGCCAGGATGTCATTGGCCTTCTTGGCCACCTGAGCACACTGCTGGCTCATGTTCAGCTTCCTATCAAATCCCACATTTCCATTCTGTGACAAACTCCTGACCTCTATTATTACCATGTTCCTTTAAAAAATGAAAATGATACACAAGAGACACCACCAAAATAAAGCCTTACATTAAGGAAGATCATTCCTGCATTGTGAAGTCTAAGGTTTTGCACAATTCAGTTTAAATCTGTCTAATGTTACAAAATCCCTATCATTTTGGCTTTTATCAAGGCACATATGATCAAAATAGTAAAAAAAAAAGAATCTAGAAAGATCAAACTATCAAATAAGAAAAATATGAAAATAATTAGCAAGCATACTTTAAAATAAATATGACTTGTGTGAAACAAATACTTATCTCGGAACAAACCCTCACCCATTACGCCAGAGGAAATCTGCTTAGGCTCATTATGATGGGACACCAGTAAGAACAAAATTTACTTTCATGCTTCTTTATTTGAAAGATACAAACCTTAAAAAAAGAGATTTAATAAGTAAATAAACTGATTATTTAAGCCCTCAAGCTGTGAACAGTCTATACAGACACCTAGATTTACAGACTTAAGTAACCCACTTCCTAATAGTATGTGTGTGTTTCAGGACACATACATTACCTTCAGTGTTACAGTATTTTGTTTATAGCAGTACAGAACCCAAGGAATCAATGTGACTGTCTGTATAACGCAGCTGTATCTACTGGTTGAGAATTACTGTAATCAGTGGAAATATAAACCCAGATTTCCAATAATATCACAAATTTATTTGTGATCGAAAAAAGTTAATTAGAGACAGCTAAAATTGTTTGCTCATCGAAGAAAGTTAATTAGAGACAGCTAAAATTGTTTTCTACTCAGAAACACATGAAAAGTTAAGATGGGACTGATCCTGGACATTAACTACATTCAGTCACCCAATTACTACACTACCTTGCTAGCAGCCTCCTAGAAACATAACCAAGTCAGGTTATCAGTAAGGGAATGCACAGATCAGCTTTTCAAATATTAAATAAAATACTTCCTTACAATTCTGATGGTGTGGGGAATAAAACAAAATGTAAAAGGAAAGAGGAGAGGGAAAGGGGGAGGAAGAGAGAGCCTATGTGTCTATGTAAGGAATGTGGACTCAATATACAACAGCACTAAATATTTTATCTTCCAACCAAGTTTCTACAAAAGAGTCCTGATTAACATTTCATTGCCAAAGATGCACCACTATACTAAAGGCCTTAAAAATCTGCATTTAAATGGAATAAAAAAAATGTTATTCAAAAGCATCCTTTTAAAAGCAGTAGGTTAAAGGTTTGATTTATATAGACTTTAAAAAGGTTATGCGTTGCCTTTGTCACATCACAGTTTCACCATGTAGTTTCACCTCAGCTTCACATTTATGAACTGGATGAAGACAATACCATTTCTGAAGTGCAAATACAGAATTCTTTATTTTTTGTCTGTTAAAAATTCTCTTTAGTACATATAAATGCTAACATCTACCCTTTGAGGTGTTACTTTTTTTTTTACCTATTTCCCTGAAAAACTAACATATGCTACAGGTTTTAATTTTATTTTACAGAAAACAGCACATGAAAGTACTTGCTGGAATATTTATTAGATTCATCTGTTATCATTTTATTACAAGATCTGCAAAGAAGAAAAAATATACTCATGGTTGTGCAAAAGAGCGTGGTTGGTGCAACATGACTGCAACATGAACTGGACCCTATGCCACAAATGAAAAATCCTTGGCTTAACCATATTTCAGCATGTTAAGTGTTTGCACAAGCAACGTTTGAATTATCTAAGGTCTCTGCTGTGCATCACCTATAGCATAATAATTCTCACTCCATGCAAAATCCAACTAAGCTAAATACTTGCTAATCAGTTGCTCCATAGCGAACCACGGCACCAAAAGGGCTCCCACAGGGGCCAGCCTCCATGGTATGCCAAACTGGAGGCCCATCTTCTCTTCTAACCCCCAGTGTTTACACAGGGAACTGGTGAGAGATCCTAAGCAAAATCACTAAGCCACAGGAGAGAAGCGAACACTTAATAAATGCAAAACACATCACAACCTAAATATGTTAGTGTAAATGTTGAATGACTTCTAATTATTTATAATCAGCAGTCATTAAGAGTCACGCTTTTCCCCCTTGATTCCTTCAGCAGAGAGGAGGCAAGCGTGAAAAATGGGTTAGCAGCCTTTCTGTGGGCCAATTGCTCCTGTTTACATAGGGACTCAGCCAAAGCCCATTAGGAAGGTACTGACCTCAATATGCTGTGGATCAGGCCCTGAACACCACAGAAGTCTCTAGCTTCCAAGAAGGTTATGCTCCCTCTGGCTTTATAGACAGCGGGAGAAGATATGAGAAGCCTTATCCTACAGCCTCTTTCCCAGAAGACTTTTAAACTTCCCATGAGACACAGTCAGAGGTTAAATAGTGCATAACCTCCCCACTGCCCACCCTTACCTCCCACAGACTTGCAAAGTGGGGGCCACCTTCTGCAGAAAGCAAAGAAGGGAGAAGTAATGCAATTATGCAAAAACTCAAAAGGATGCCAGGCGTGCCCAAAAGTTCAGTGATGCCAACTGATATATGCTTTCCTCAACGGTGTTGAAGATCCTAAAGAAGAAACACTTGACAAGCTGTTTGTGAAACATTAGAGTCACAGTGGAAAATTTTGTAAATAGATGATCTAGAAAGTTGTCGAGAGCCGTTGAAAAACACCTTCTGTGTTTCCAGCTACTGACCACAAGCTCATAATCACAATGCTTCTAAAACTCCAGAATCTGCACCATAGGATACTTGATGACATAGCAAATAACTCTTTCATTGATGCAGCAGTAGCAGCTTTCAGAAACAACTCTGGCATTTAGCCTCTGAGAAGAAAATATTGACTTGACAGCAACTCCCGGAGCATATGCAAAAGCCATACGAATGATTGCTTCTGCCAGTGCAGACTCACATGTTCAGAGTGACACCTGCCACTTTATTCTAAACCACTGAACCATGTAAACCATGAGAGAGAAATCTCCTCTTACAATTGCAACAAAAAGAAGCCAAGAGACTCTTCTAATTCCATCTAACCCATATCTCTGACCTTAGACGGGCATTTTACATGCAACATCCCAGCGCTACCAGCACACATACATATAAGTGACTCCAGGTTAGCAGCCTGTGTAATACCCATCGGTATCTAAAGACCATTTGACATTATGTGAATCTGGGATTTTAGGTCAGTTCTTATCTTCAAACAATCACTGTTTTAAGTTAATTTTACAGTAGAAGGTTGGATTAGTGACAGTTTGGAAAGTGCTACACAATGAAATTTCCTCACTCAACTTAATGGGCTTTGGGCAAGGAACAAAAGGGACTTCTCAAAGAAAGGAATGGACCCTACCAGTTAGGCAGACAGCAAGGAATTAAGGTAACATAAATGATTGCTATACAACCCCCAAAGGTGACCTGTGTCGACTCAGCTCAGTGACAATTGTCATTATCCAACCCACTTCCCAGCCTCACATTGCCCTCCACAGATCTGCTCCACTGTCGGTCTTGCTTGTCCTGTCAGGAGAGCACCTCTCTACTCTGCCTGAGAGGACCTTCATGCTAAATGACTCTATGAATCACAAATACCCTAACAGGTTTCTTTTTATTCTGCAATATACCATAGGATTTATTGTCCATGTCACTGCAAGCCTCATAGGAGTCCTCAGAGCATTCCAATCCTCAATAAGCACTGTAAAATGCAAATACCTAACATCATCAGACTTAATTGCAAGGGTTTATTGCCAAGCTGAGGGCAATTCTTGACATAAAATAATGAAGCTAGATTGCTACCTACTGGTACAGACTTTTGAGAGTATGACTTCCTGATTCTGCATTAAGCAACCCAAACAGAAGAATGAAGTGGTAAATTGAAACACGTGTAGGTGCACCCAACGTGTCCTCTTTTCCAGATTCCAGTAAGAAATGTATGTGTGCATTCATAAGAGAAAGGGTCTGGACCACAGATGCTCTCCAGTGCTACCACCATGAAAAAGACAAGAAGGTCCGGTCTGCAGTGCTTAGAGATTCAAACCATCTCATCTGCCCCAATGGTAAATTTACAGTACTGGTCTCCAAAGTGTGAAACTCTCCCAAATTTCCATTTGACATCAACAGCTATCCAACATAGTTAGTACAAGACCTCAAATCCCACCTTAACTGCTGCACAGCCAACAGTTGAACATATATCTGCAGAGATAAAATACCAGCATATAAACAAGTTGTGATAGCTTGTTTCTTGAAACCCAGCAAGGCAGTCTAATAAGGCAGGCACACATCCTTAATTATGCTGGCTCCAAAACAAGTTTAACTATCATTTAGGCAATTGCAAAATAATTTATAACTCAACCATAACTTGCTTATCATGAGTAATGTACATTGCATGTTATTTTCAGATGACAGCAAAGCAGAGAGGGGTAGCACCCTGATTTGGCAAAGGTTCCTCATGATTGTCTTTCATTAACCCCAGAAAGGAGACAGAGAGAAAAACAGCCATCATCATCATCACCACCACCACTCATCTCCTTCTGGCATCCTAGAGCTAAAGGGAACATAGGGATACTCATCCTGATATAACATGTTACAAAATAGTCTTCCCCAGAGGATACAGGCAAGCTTATATAAGCAGCAATGAAACTGGGCAACTTTCCAGCAAATTTATCCAACTGCCTGCAGTCTCCCATTTCAAGGTAGCTGAAAAGCTGAGTGCTGAATAAAGTAATTTGATTCACATCCCATGCATTTTAATAAAGAATAGGAAAGAATGGATACCTATTAGTGTTTGCTAATTTTATTTCCTAAAATACTGAAATGTAAAACATCCTTCTCCCTTCCCCTGCCTTCATCGGTCCTTTTAGTTTTAAGACGCTCAAAAGCATTTCCAGCACTGAAACAAAAAGAAATACATGTTTATGGATAAAGGCCTTCTGAGTGCTAAAAAAAAATGTATCAGATACCAAACTTTAAAAAAAAAAATTAAAAAAAGTTTAATGGAAGCACTGTATATTCTAAGCAGAATCTTCTTGTCCCTTTCTATCTCCTTCTATCTCTCCCTTTCAATTCCATTCCTTGAAATGCACTGGAATCACATGGTAGTAGTCACATGAGCCAACTTCATGCTCTTTGCCGACCTCGTAAGAGAAAGTTTAGACTGGATGGACCTATCTAGAAGGGAATAGTTGAAAGAGCCATGTCACTGTCTGCAACATATTTATTTTTTTTGCACATTTTTATTTTTATGTCTCATTTTTCAAACAGGAGACTGATTTTGCCCAAACTCCAGAACGAGCAAAAGAAAAGTCTATAACCTGAAGGAACAGAAAGCTGGGAAACAGATTTTCAGTGAGATCATTTCATACCTCTCATGGCTTGTGTTTACTTCAGTTAACATGCACCTACCTTCAAAGACTCTTTACATTTTGAAGAATTAACTGTGGCTAAGTTCTGAATGCTCTCCCTTTCAATTACAGCTTGATAGCCTGCTATATACACACTGCTGCCCTCTGCAACTCCTCCAGTAGAACTTAGGAAAAGCAATTTCACTGCTCTCTTTATTGCTAAAACAAAATATAACCCCAACATAATAAAGAATTCTCGTTAGTTTCTTCTAATTTTCTCATTGTTTAGGTATGTTCCATGTTAAAATAAGTTCAACCCTGCAACAGAGGGGATTTTCAATACTAGTCTGACAAGGATTTGGTTTCCACAGCAGTCAAGACTCCTGGAAACTCAGAAGCACCTGTACAAAGTAGTACTGCATGCAGCCAGACCGTACCTAAGACCTGCAGGATATGAGGGATACCCATCACATCTGTGCCGAGCTCAGGGCAACTCCACTCTCACAGTAAGCCTGACTTCTCTGAGACTGCAAAAAGCCAGCAGTGAACTCTGTGCCAACATCCTGAACTGTTCTTTTGCTGGGCTGAGGTTCTGTCTTCCCAAAGAAGTGAAGAGCCTACACATCTCAGAAGGCTAACAAAATCCAGCATATTATAACTGGCCAAATAAAAACACAAAAGCAGAAGCCCAAATTGTGTTCAGATACTCAAACAAAAAACTCCGGTTGCTCTTCCTTGGTGTCTAACGTTTATGTCTAAAGGTAATATTTTTCCCCACAATCAAGGAGTCTGAAATACAATGTTTTTCTCAGATTTACCTATTACAGAAATTAACTTATTCTGTATAAACTATTATGCACCTACACAGAAGCTAAAACTACTGGCCCCATGAACAACTATGACTTCGATCTAACAATGCTAAAATACTGATTTTTGACAGGTTCGCAGTCCAATACGACAAGTAAAAAATTCACCTGAAATTTGCTTAAATAAGAGCACCACAGAGGAGCACAGAGCTTGCTCTTTCTTTCCTTCCTTCCCTTCTTCCTTTGGGTCCTGCCTTTCTTTCTTTCACTCTTTAAATACCTGGTGTAATTTTGGTATCTTTACTGAAGGTTCTTATTCACTTATAGACATAATTATTATTTTTTAGGAGTAGGTTTATTTTTAGCATCTGTTTGAGCCTTGAAGATAAATGTAGCAATAAATCACAGTCCCTTGAAATATTTTTATTACATGAGATATTTTGGTATCCTTCACACTAAGTTATTTCTCAGAGGGAAAAAAAATTTCTTGGTGCCAAAGAAAATGTATGCAAGGCTTTAATTCTGATTTTAAGTTTGACAGCTGAAGAAAAAGGTCTTTGGGAATTTAAACAGCAAAACAAACCTGCCTTCCTCTATCATCTGTACAATCAAAAAAAAGTGTTCAAAGCTGAGAACAGGACTTTTAAAACTGTTTCCACTATTATATATGCAACATTAGCCTCAATCGTGTCAGCAAAAAAAATGGTGTCTTGGAACAGATATTTTAAGATCAGGGTGACTGTCAGAAGAAGATGCTAATGCACATCAAATTGAAAATATAAAATAAAACCTACTACTAATATTTATCTTTGACCAATACTTGGAAAACATGGCACTAACTTAGACTGAGATGAATGTTGGAAATGAAGTTGGGAGAAATCCTCTGAGCGACTCCATACCCATGTTCTTTGGCAGAAGCACTGTGATCCTGTACCTGTCTGGTGTTTGAAACATGCTAATATCCATTCACTCAAACTCTTCAACCAAATATCTCTGAAGAATAATCTATCATATGCACCTTCAGAAAAGACATTTAAAATTATGTTCAGAAAACAGTTACAGGTCTTGTATTTCTCTAAGCAAAATTGTGCTGTTTTCAATTTTGCTGATAAAAACTGTGAGATGTGTGATCCTTTATGAAGGCCTTGAAAATGCCTGTAAAATACTGAAGGGTTTTGTAGCAGTTTATGACTGAATATTTAAATATCAGTTAAAGTAAAGGATTCCCATTCTGCTTCCATGGAAGTCGGTGGTGGTTGACTTCATGACAGAAGCAAGGTCTGTACCTTGTCAAATCCCTGAAACCTGGAGTAGTTCAAACTACAAGGAGCAATTCTATCATAACTGCATGGGAACTAAGACATCATTATTTTTCCCTTTGTTTCTGATCATACAGAAGAGCCTTCAAATAGAACATTTATAAAAGAAAGCACATTTCCAGGATTAGGCCCTGAGATAGCACGATGAGAAGTTATCTACAGTTTCAGAGATGTGATAAGTTAGTGATCAAGGGTGTCAGGAGCCCAGACATCTCACTGAAGGGAACCAACTGAAAGACAACGGCTTGAGTAAGGAGACTGGAAAGAGACACACCTAAGACTGAATATTTAAAACCTGGATTAGTTAAGGATTTGCTAAAAATCCTTTTAGTATTTCAGTGAGTTGTGGACTACAGTTTTAAATTAAATAAAGCTCAGTCTTACCACTAAAGAACAATATGAAATTATGACTACAAATGCCCCTTACAAACCCAACATTTTATGGGGTTAATTTTTTCTCCTCCCTGTCTCACTGTGGATCCTGGAAGTCATACCCTGTTGACCCTGGAAGTCAAGCCCTGACCCCAGGAAGGGATGGATGTCTCTGACCCGGAGGGTGCAGGCAGCTTGGTCTCCTCAGGCCAGCTCCATGAACCCTGAGGGGTAAGGAAAGCACAAGCTCCTCCCCGGGGACACCACCTGTAACTCACAGAGCTTGAACTACCGGCAAGTTAAGCAAAACAGCTGAGTTGGGGAGAGCATACCAAACCTCCCTCTGACCTACGGCAGATGCGATCCCCAGCCACAGGTCTCCGTCAGGCTGTGAGAAGCTGAGGATTCGCAGACACTTCCAATGGGAAAATTCATGGAGTTGAGAGAGAAACACAACATGCAGTGTAGTCATATCCCAAGCAAGCCCGCTCTGCATCACACTGTTGTGTGCTCAGCACTGAAACCAGCCCAGGCTTAAGGGTTCATCACAGGTGCTGAGCGCCCCGGGGAGCCTCCAACAACTGGCAGGGTTTAGCTTCCACCCTCCTCTCCAGCAGAAATAAAAATTCAAAAATAAAAGCAGCAAGACGGTTTATGAGGAACATTTTATCTGAGTTAAAGTTGGAAAGGGCTGTAAACTCCCACAGGACATCTAGGTTTACACACTTCAGATGAAACTGTAAATTGAATATTAAACACACATTTTTATCAAATCATATTTCTCCCAGAGAAGGATGAGGACTGCCTGTTTATTTTTTTAATCTGATTCACTATGTTTACAAGTGGTAGGAAAGCTGGTTATATCAGCCACTCCATCTTTTTAGTTCTATTTGAATGACTTTGATTTTGTTTTTCTAACACTGCTAAGAAAACTATAATGCAAAAAAAAAATAAAATCTATAATCTGTGGAAAAGCACTCTGAAATCCATCAACCAAGTTGTATCCATAATTGCTTCCCTGGCTTATCAAAAAAAGGCTCATTTGCATTATCTGTTATCTTTAGATACCCATCCTGGTCTATAAACAGAGTTATCAATCCCGTTCAGAGGCCAGTCCACAAATTGAAGTTTTCTATAGAAGGAATTAGCTATAAACAAGCCCAAGGCAATTTTCTTTGACAGCCAATGGTAAACCATAGGAAGTAACTTCAATAGTGATTTACAGTTCTTCTCTGGTTTCCATCCAACTTTTCCTTCTTGTGCTTCTGTTCCATCCAAAAGGGAATTTTTCAGATGTTCTAATTTCCCATTCAAGATGCAATCAATCCCAACTCTAGGTGTGTCTAATCCAATTTTTACGGTATGTTCATGGGCCAGCACCAGAGAAAAAGAACTCTCTTTTTATTTTCTTTCAATTGCCTCTGCTGCAATCACAAGACTTGTCATCTCCTGGTGTGAAATGCACAACAGCAGAAGAGAGAGCAAAGGAGATTTGAGAGAGGGAGAGGGGGAGAGACAGAGAGAAAAAAAAAATGAGCCAACCTACTAAAAAGAAAGGGGAAAAGAGATACACAAAAATAACTTTGACATTTTTGAATAATCCTACATACTGAAAACTTCCATTTAACAGAATAATTAATTAAGTCCAGCTTTTAAAAGCCTGTGTGGAGTTTTTGAGTTCCTCATTCAAATTACAATATATTGTTAGGAGCGGGATACTTAGGAATGGACTCCAGCTTCCTCATCTATACTACAGTGCAGTCAGATTCAAGTCCCACACTGCTTACTCATGCACACCACTCTTACGTACACGAGCAAACCCCATTGTCTGACCTCCCACACCACTGAGAGTCAGAGGACTGCTCCTCTTTTATGAATAAAAGATCTTTTCTTTTAATAGTTTAACATACATTTTGGCCCACTCTGAACTTCTGAAAAAAACCCTGAAGATTTAAAATATTTATTTTTCAATCTCTAGTTAAAAAAAGCATCTCTAAGCCACTGGCACACACAGTGGATCTTAATGTGCACCCCGGGCATGGAAAAGAAATAACAAGCAAGGGCATGATTCCTCTCTGGGCAAACTACAGCAAAAGAAAGTAAAGCAGACAAAAACTCAGTGTGAGAGACCTATGTGGATTTAAATCTGTGAGAAAAGCTGCAGAAGAACAGAGAAGAATTACACTCAGAAGTTTAGCAATTAATAAATAATCCCTGTATCAACACAGACCAGTAAAAACTGTTTCCTTTTACATTAAAGAAAAACACATTTATAACTCAGACCATGAAGCCTGTATACTGTCCTCTTCCTTTTCTCTATATGTGCATATACTTGTGGGACATATATGTGTGTGTACATCTATCTATATAGATCTCTATGCATATATGCTATTTTGCCCCTAATTGAAAGCTACCCTAAAGGGTAGGCACTAATGGATTTGAAGCGATAAGGTAAAGGCAGACATGCAAAATGCTCCCGAACTTCTG